>NW_026606371.1:0-208625 GCF_029834395.1 Sorex fumeus | reverse complement strand
AGATCCCAGACCTCCAGAACCTGAAGCTCAAGTAGGCAACAGTAGCCTTTGGCTTGAGAGCCCAAAGCCTCGTCTGCTCAGCTCCTCGACGGCAGGCACTGCTGTTATTGAGGGAGATCCTGAGCTATCGGGGGAGACAGTGGACCTGGGATGGCCAGCCGTAGGCAGAGTCCTGGTTCTGAGCCCCAGAGCCCTGAGTCCAGCACCTCGGGATACCCCCTGGAGGTGGCGCCGGAGGAAATGATGCCGGGACCTTCAGGTAGGTGTTGGGGCCAGCGGGACTGGGAGCTGCGCAGACAGGAGTGTTGGGGAGACACTGAGAGGTCGGAAGGAGCGGCACAGAACAGGCTATTGGGGTATGGACTGACAGCCAGGACAAGGAAGGGGAGCCGGGATGGGGGAAATAGGGAAATGGAGGTGCCCCTCTGTGTCCCCAGGGAGAAATTCTACCCTGAGGAAGAGACTGAAGGTCACAGGGGTGTGAACCATGATAAGATGTGTGGGAGGAGATGGAGAAAGTGAAGCTTGGGGGCCTGGGAGTCCATGGGCAGGTGAGGAATTGCTGGGACTCACTCTGGCCTCTCCGTCAGAGTCGGAGCAGGAGCCGGAGGATCCAGAGTCGCTGGAGAAGGTGGAGGAGGAAGAGGAAGAAAAGGGGGACGCAGCCTCCCAGGCTCAGCACAATGGGCTTCAGGCCAGCCCGCGGCCTCAGAGTGCTGTTCTGAGGAAGAGGGATGAGTCGGAGGACGAGGAACAGCAGGAGGACGAGGAGCAGCCATGTGGGCTGCACAGGAAGCGGCAGCGACAGGAGAGCCCCGTGCTCCCCGAGCACCACCAAGTCTTCCGCAAGCTGCTGGGTAGGAGCCCCGGGCCCGAGTCTCCCACCTGGACACAGGAGGTCGTTAGGGATGCAGTGTCCCGTGGTGGGGAAGAGGTGGCCCCTGCCCAGACAGGGGCTGCACTGCCGGGCTGCCTTGGCTGAGCCACCCAAGGAAGGGGCTCCTGCACCCCTACTCCCACCTGGGGCTGTGAGGGGCCCAGTGTTGCCATCCCGACGGTGGGGAATATTGGGGGCGGGCTGTGATTTTGAGGTTCACAACCCCGTCTTCCCACAGAGGACTTGCTGGGACTGGGTCTGGCCTCTCCGTCAGAGTCCTACGGAGGCCCCTGGGCCATTGTTGGTTGCCGCAAGAGGAAGAGGGAGCAACTGCTCTATGAAGAGGAGTTGGAAGAGGAGGAGGAGGAGGAAGAGGAGGAGGAGGAGGAGGAAGAGGAGACCCCTGGAGTACTGGAGATGATGAGCCATGCTGCAGGTGTGCCTTCCCGAGGCCGGAAAAGGAGGATGTGGTCATCGCCAGAGGTAGAGGAGGAGCAGGAGTCGGAGGATCCAGAGGCGCTGGAGAAGGTGGAGGAGGAAGAGGAAGAAAAGGGGGACGCAGCCTCCCAGGCTCAGCACAGTGGGCTTCACGTCAGCCCCCGGCCTCAGGGTGCTGTTCGGAGGAAGAGGGATGAGTCGGAGGACGAGGAACAGCAGGAGGACGAGGAGCAGCCATGTGGGCTGCACAGGAAGCGGCAGCGACAGGAGAGCCCCGTGCTCCCCGAGCACCACCAAGTCTTCCGCAAGCTGCTGGGTAGGAGCCTCGGGCCCGAGTCTCCCACCCGGACACAGGCGGTCGTTAGGGATGCAGTGTCCCATGGTGGGGAAGAGGTGGCCCCTGCCCGAACAGGGGCTGCAGTGCCGGGCTGCCTGGGCTGAGTCACCCAAGGAAGGGGCTCCCGCACCCCTATTCCCACCTGGGGCTGTGCGGGGCCCAGTGTGGCCGGCCCAACGGTGGGGAATATTGGGGGCGGGCTGTGACTTTGAGGTTCACAACCCCGCCTTCCCACAGAGGACCCTGTGATCAAAAGATTCCTGGCCTGGGACCGGCACCTGTTGGTCTCTGATAAGGTACCTGCTGGGGGTCACTAAGCGACTGTCCCGGGGACCCACCAAGCTCAACCTGCCTGGGTACCTTTGCTCTTTTTGCTCTTTCGGGGGGGGGGTGAGTGTAAAACTTGGGGGCCACTGGATAGGGGCGGTGCGGTCACTGATGCAGCTCTTCGCTGCCCACTCCTGGGGCACAGGCACCCCAGTCTCTCTGGGTCGTGTCTGTGGGGTCCCTCTCCTCTTGATTCAGCAAACACCCACAAAGTCCTCCCCTTCGTCCTGCTTCCCGAGTTCTTGGATCTCCTTCCCCTCCGCCCAGCCCTGGTGACCTATCCCCGTGTCTCCCCAGTACCTGCTGGCCATGGTCATCGCCTACTTCAGCCGCTCTGGCCTCTTCAGCTGGCAGATCCGACGCATTCACTTCTTTCTGGCACTGTGAGTACTGATCCCAGAGAGCCCCAACACAGCCTCCATCAATCCCTGGGGGCCCTCCGCCGCAGTTCCCTGAAGGAAGGAGGTAGGTGTGAACACAGGCGGTGTGCTGTCCACAGCTACCTGGCCAACGATATGGAGGAGGACTACCAGGCACCGAAGCAGAACATCTTCGCCTTCCTGTATGGCCACAGCCGCCTGCAGCGGCCCCTGTTCTACCGGCTCCGTCTCCAACTGCTGTGCTCCATGAGCTGGAGAGCCTGGGTGACCCGGGAGGAGTGCGAACAGGTAGGGCTGCTGGGGGGCATGGAGGGGGCTGTCCGCAGGCTGGAGAGGCCGAGCGAGTCAGCAACATGGGCCCCATCTGTCTTCGCAGATCCAGGCCTACGACCCTGAGCTGTGGGTGTGGGGCCGAGACCGCGCCAATCTGCTGTAGATCCGGGCCAGGAGGCGGGGCACGGAATGAGGGGGTAAGTGGGGCCCTGGGGTGCAGACCACAGCCAATCTGTCAGGGAAGCCCAAGGGAGTGCTCTGCCTAGACCTCATCTCCTGCCTTAGCCACCAGAGCCCAGTGCTGGCCCCCAGCACACTCACGTCTGCTTTCCTGGGGTGATGGAGAGTTGGAGGGGGGTTCCAGCCGGACCCCCAGAGGTCCTGTTCCTGGCACTGGGATCACCCTCGGGTCAAGGCCAAGACGCTTTAGGAGCAGAGATGGGAGCTGGGTTCAGGGTGAGGGAAGTTCCACATGCCCTCAGACTGTCAATGATCATTTCCATCCGTCCAGGGCCTGCCCGTGCCCAGAGCATCGCCACCAGGACTGTCATCGGATGCCCAACACACCAGAAAACTGGCCCAAGGGAGAGAGGAATTCACCTAGAAGCAGCCTACAGGCACTTGGGTTACAGGTGAAGACCCACACACCTGTCCCCCAACCCCTTCAGACCACCTGCTACAAGGTACCAAGGAGGAAAAAGTCCGGACTCTGCCCAATTTCAGCCTCCTATGTGGACAATCTAGAAAAATCCAGAATATCCTAGAATATTATGTTAAGACTTGGGCGCACTTCAGGAGTCTGGCAAAAGGCAACAAAAAAATCCACTTTCTTTTATGTTCCATGATCTGGAAAGTTTCCCCAATTTCAGATCAAATGCTTGAGTCCACTGTCCTGGAAGGTGAGAACCTTAGCCCCAGCTTGAAGAAAAGGGGCTGCGAGGGGCAGGAACAGTTGGGTCTGGCTAGACCTGCTGGGGGACACTGAGCCCTGTGTGCTGACCGCTGGTTAATGGCGGTCTCACAATCTTTGCCATAGAAATAGTTCTCATAGTTTATATTTAAGGCATCCTAAATTGACATCGCCAGCTCACATGCTGTTGCTTTCGTTTTGTGATGCTTATTCTTGTTTATGTCTCGTTTCTTCAATAAAGATAATTTTGGTTTTATGTTCAAGTCTTTTGAGTTTTAACTGGGATATTTAAAATAAATCTTTTCCTTAACGTCTGAGGCTCTTCCTAGGGGAAAAGTGGTCAGGGGCAGACATGGGCAGAATCAGAGCTCCATCCCACCTTGACAGCTGATGACCCCATCCCCAAGCGTTTTGGGTCACCTGGGAGGAGAGCGGAGGCCAGGGAGCCTCCTGTGAACTGTGGGAAAGTCGTGCTTCTGACACAGACCCCGTGACCAGGTGGTGTGGCTGCCTGTGCACAGCAATCCCGGCACTTAATGGGGTGTTGAGGAGTCACAGAAGCAGCCCCAAGTGGGCTGAGCCTGGACGTAACACGTGAGAGGCCCCGAGTTTGGTCCCTGCCACCTGGGTCCCTGAGCACCTCTGGATGTGGCTCTGGTTCTTGCAAAGCCCGGAGTAGCGACAGAGGGACTCGGGGAACAGAGCTAGCAGCCAAGCAGCATGGACACGGACTGAACCCCAAGAGGAGCCAGGGTAGGGGGGACAGCAGGGCTGGCAGTAGGCCACAGGGCAGGCTCCTGTAGACCCAGATGTGGCTGTCCAGCCCTCATGTGACAGGGTGGGGAGAAATGGGGCCCCGAACACTTCGGAGATGCAGCAGAAGAAGAGAGATGGGAAGGGAGAGGGCTCAAGGGAGCTGAAGACCCGCACCCCATCGCTGCAGTGTGTGGTCATGGAATCCCAGGATCCCAGAAGCTCCGAGACAAGCGGGAGAGTCTCAGGATACACCCCCAAGTCCTGTCCCCAGATGATCTGTGACCACCAGTTGGAAGGTCTGGGCACGCAGGCCCCGTGGGAGTGCTGTGGGGTGATTCCCCGGACAGAACCCCTTTCTCCAGCCTCAGCAGGCTATTCCCAACTGGTCTGGACAGGCAGGGAGCCAGGGAGCAAATCGTTTCCCTTCCCAAGGGACTTCACCTTCCTTGCTAGGAACGCCCCGCCCCTCATCCCCCCAGTCTCTCTCTCTCTCTCTCTCTCTCTCTCTCTCTCTCTCTCTCTCTCTCTCTCTCACACACACACACACACAGCCTGTGCCTCCGAAGGCAGAATCTGTCCCTGCCTCCCGGCGACAGACTTGGGCACTTGGAGGTCTGGGGACAGACAGGAGGAGATGGAGCCCCGGGCTGCTCCTGTCCCACATAGCCTTGGCCATGCCCTGCCTGTGAGGCATCTGCCTTGCCATTACATATTCGCCACGACACGCCCATGCTCTCATGATCTCAGGCATCTCATGGTCCTCCAGCACTGCCAGGAATGACCAGAAGCACTGAGGTGGGTGTGACCCCAAAACACTGACAGAGAGAACAGGAAGAGAGAACAGTGGGGACTGCAGGAGAGCACAGGAGGCACCAGAGTTCACCTCTGTCACCAAAAGGCTTTTCTGCCCACTGCTCTGGCCACAGGCAAGGACCACAGAGGTGTGAAGAAAAAAGTGGCGTGAGCTTCAAAACACAGACAAAACCACAACTGCAGAAGATTCCAATCTGCCTGACCTGCTCTTACAACAGTTGAGACAAGTGCCCACGCAGGAGGAAATGGGAAGGCTAGAGCAGCCCTCAACCACACTCCCCGATGCACATTTCTAGAACACGCCACACCCGCAGCAGAGCAGGTGGTACTCCCCGTGCACCCCCCTTTCCCCCAGAGAGGATACTCCCAGCCACAGTTGAGGGGCTCTTGATTTGTCCATCTGCTGTGCACGAGTCACAAAGAACCCCGAGAGGCCGTGATCCACAGGCTCCTGTGAATAACTGGCCTGTGTTCTCCTGAACAGTCTGTGAAATGCCTGTGAGGACACTGAGAAAGGATTCTGCCTTTTACCAACTGAAAGTTTGCAAGAGAATTGCCCATTTGTCAGGAAAGATCCTTCAACAGGACTAAACACAGTTAGTCCCAGAGAGAGCCGAGAGGGTAGAATGCAATCGAGGACGGAAGGCCCCGGAACTGCTGGACCAAGGAGAACCATCCCACCAACCTGAGCATCAAACCGTCAGAGCCCTAGGCACTAACTAAAGCCCCACAAGAGGAAGGCACCAGGCCAGCGGTACAACACTTGCCTTGCACGTGCTGACCCCAATTCAACCCCTGGCACCCCATTGGATTCCCCCCCCAAGCCATGGTGGGGCCTAAAAAGGAAAAATACGAACCAAAACCAACAGCAAAAACACTGCAAGGGAGGCCCCCTAGACGTACTTTTTTATTCTGAGGCCAGAGACAGCACTCATGGCCAGAGAAAAGATGTTAATGGGGTCAAAGAGTCTGCCTTGCTTATGGTCAACTCAGCTCAATCCCTGCAACTGCATGACCCCCACACAACAGGGGCAGCCAAAAAGGCCCCTTCGACCCCACTATCAGGGTACCCCAGGGAATGCCCAGCACTGCAGGACTCAAGAAGCACTGTATGCATCCTTACTCCAAACCCACAAGAGAAACAGAAAGAGAATTACCAAGACCGCAAGCAACCTTGAAGATGAATTGCAGATTCAACTACTGCAACAACGTAAGAAGCTGTACCATGAATACGAACCGGAATCCTTACTCTCAGGAAACACTCTGATCTGATCTGATCTGAAACACTCCGGTCTAAAAGGACCTGACTCACCACATCGGCTCTGAAATAACTGAAGGAGAAAGCAAAAAATACTCACAGACTGACCATGATCAAGCAAGTGTGGGATGAGAGAAAGCAAAGGGGACTGGAGAGGCAGTGGAGGAGTTAACCTGCATCCATCCCAGCCCGACTGAAATCACCTGACCGCAGGGGCTGGGGCGACAGCAAAGCGGGTAGGGCGTTTGCCTTGCACGTGGCCCACCCGAGTTCGATACCCAGCATCCCAGGTGGTCCCCTGAGCACCGCCAGGAGTCATTTCTGAGTGCAGAGCGAGGAGTACCCCCTGTGCATCATCAGGTGTGACCCAAAGAGCAAAATCAATCAATCACCTGACTGAATATGGTCCTCCGAGGACCACCAGGGGTCACTCTTGAGCCCAGAGTGAGGACTCTGAGCACTATCCGGTGTGGCCCCAAGACCAAAAGGAGGGGGGGGGGGAAGAGAATATTTCCCCCTCAAATCCTTGCAACTTTCCTGAAAATCTGTCGTGTTTTCAAAATAATATGTTGAAAAAGATGCTAACAGGGGCCGACGAGGTACCTTAAGTGATAGAGCAGTTGCTGAACACGCGGAAGGCCTGAGTATGACCCTCAACACCATCACTGCACGGATGCCTGAGCACCGAAGGGGGAACCACGGTAGCCCCTGGCACATCTGGGGCCAGTTTCAAGCTGCAAGGCTTGGGCACTGGGAATAGCCACCTCCCACCTCCTGCAGAGAACCACTTGATGTGTTGGGGGATCTGTGAAAAAATGCTAAAAAATGGGGACAAATGTAATGCAAATTATCACAGGGCCTCCAAACATCCTGTACTCTTGTACATAGGACTGGATTTTCATTACCAGAGTGAATCTGGAAACGTGTCCATCTGTCTAAATGATTGTCTGGGTACCAGGAAAACACACCTTAGTTCTAGTAACACCACAGGCCTGGGCTGCTCTGTGTACCGACCAGACGGTGCAACAATTCTCAGAGAAGTCAGCCCAGGTCTATCAATTTTTAAGGTTCTGACCCCCAAGAAATCTCCCAAATCCAAAGATGCCAAAACCCACAGGTAGCTCTTATTGACAACAGGCATTTTTTTCCAGGGGGCAGTTCCCATTTCTTCTTACTGCAATAAAAAACCAGCCTCCAAGTGACACCCGGATGCCAGCATGAGCCCTGAATGTGGAAACACCCGTGACGGAGACACTTGGGCTGAGCTGCCCTCACAATGGCTTTCCCATGCCCACTCCCTCCTTCACCAACAGCACCCCCACTCCACGGGCAGGACTGGGCAGTGGGGAAAGTGCTGCTTGCACCCACCCAGCTGACCTGAACTTGACTCCCAACACTACCCTTGGTTCCCAAAGGAGAGACTCTGAGCACAGACAGAGTCAGGATGTCAGCCCTAAGCACCACCAGAGGTGGCGCCCGAAAAACAAAACACAAAGGAAAAAAAGAACCACCTAAAAGGAGGCCAGAGCAACAGTACAAGTAAGGCCAGGCAGAGACCCAAAACCAAGAAAAAATAAAAACAAAATATAAATGCAGCACAATCCACATAACCTATTCTGCATCACAGAACCAAGGGGCAGGTACACCGCTGGGTCTGGCAGAAATCCCAAATCCCCTACCCTTCCTACACACAAATAAAAGCAAAGAGGCAGTTACGTGGCTACAGCAAAGGTTAGGAATCCAGCAGTATATTCTCGAGAGTCAGTTCTTTACTTTGTCTTTGCTTGGGGGCCACACCAGGCAGGACTCAGAGCTCACAAGCAAGGCTTTAACAGACTATATGATTTTACGCCCTTGGTATGTGATTTTGTGTAAAGAAAAGGAGAAGAAATATTACACTTGGCCTAAAAGAAATCTCAATGGTGAAAAGTCTGTAATTTTTCTCAGAACCTCCAACTACTTCCCTGCAGTCAGTGTTTTGCTGTGGAAGGGGAAAACTGACACCTGTTATGGCGGCAGAACTCAGCAAAATCAGTGAGGCCCCAAGTTCCTGGAATTGAAACAGTCTCGGCTTCCCAGAAATGGAACAATGTGCAACTAGCCAACGTGAACCCACCTGGGAAAGTTCCTGTGCGCTGCCAGTGGGCTCAATCAATCATTATGGCCCTAGTCAAAATGTCCCAGAAATTGTCTTTTATTAACCCTAAAAGAAAGAGCTTATGTATCCATGAATGATTATGGAAAACAAATTTTTAACTACTGCCTCACCACTGTTAGCCTAGACACATCCCAATACAACTGACTAGCTAAGTTTTTTCTGAAACTATACAAAATGCACTGCTTATGTAATCAAACCCTATATAAACTGCTACCTGACGTCGGTGTCCCTATCAAGAGGCCAAGATAGTTGGCTCCAGTATACTGGATTACAACTCCTACTGCCTTCGCATTATCAAGTTCATGTCTCTTTCTATCTTGCTGCTTGGAAACCGATAGCTTCGGGCTTAATAGTTAAAATATTCCAGAATGTTCACAACCAAGAACTTACAATGAACATATCAACTGAGGGCAGGAGAAAGCACACCAGGCTGGGGTGGATTGTCAGCCAGCTGAAAGCCCAGGGGGGCCTTTCCTGGTACCCAATGTCCACCAGTACTATGAACAGAGAGCAGGCTGCAGCCCTCTTGGCACTGTCAGATGTGGCCCCAAATCCCACCTCATCTGCTCCACTTATGGTGAGATAGACCCAGAAAGAGGAGCTCAAATGGTGTATCATGTGGTTTAAGGTGGGGTACATGGAATCTCAAGGACATCTGGACAGAGGGGCAGAGTCCCTGACCATCGTCAAGTTTGTAGCCAAAAGGGAGCTGGAGTGATAGCACAGCAGGTAGTGTTTGCCTTACAAGTGGACAATCCGGGTTCAATTCCCAGTATCCCATATGGTCACCGAGCACCAACAGGACTAATTTGTGAGTACAGAGTCAGGAGTAACCCCTGTGCATCGCTGGGTCTAATCAAAAAAATCAAAAAGAAGCAAAAAACAAAAAGAGAACAGACAGGAGTGATATTCACAAAGCCCAAAAAGATGTTCAAAGAATGCTCCACTGTCATGACAAATTCTGGAGTGAGACTTTTTTCTGTGGGGGGCTTTGCGCCACACCTGGCTGTGTTCATTGGACCCTATGAAATGATGGGGATTGAAATCAGGCAAACTACGTGCAAGGCAAGCGCCCTACTAGGTGTACCCGCACCTTGTCTGGGAGAGATGGTCAATGGGTAGGGCTCTGCTAAGAAACTTGGCAGATAAAAAAATATTTTTTTCTGTAGAAAAATTAAATAGGGTAAGCAGAGACAGTACATAAGATGCTTTTCTTTCTAGCTGCTAAAACACATTCAGTTCTCCAAAGCAGTTAGGGTACCCAAGCAGTGCCAGCAACAATGTTGAGCTCAGATGCTAAACTTAGCACAGAGCACTGAGTGCTGTGAGTCAAAATTGACAATATAAAAAGACAATAATAAATCAAAATTTTTCTGTGCAATGGGGATGGAGACATAGTACAGCGGGAGAAGTGCTTGCCTTGCAAGCAGAAAAAACAGATTTGACTACTGGCATCCCATATGGTTCCCTGAGCACCATCACGTGTAACCAAGTATAGCAAGGTGTATCCCCCACTAAAAAAATAAATAAAACAACTAAAACGGAATTAACTGAAATAAATCGATCAAGTTGAGGGAGCCAATGGTTCAGTCTAAGGAATGAAAGGTGGCCAGCAACAAGCTATTCTGGAGATAATCCCCAAAAGATCCCCTGCCTCCACCTCTAAGCAGCCAAAATGGGAAAATCCTGCACTGTGTGCACTGTGACTGAAAACAGGGGTCGGGGTGGGGGGGGGGGCATCTTATACTATGTCTATAAATAGTAACCAGGTCTTTGAGAAGCTAAGTTGGAACATTCTAGCTAAAATTTTCTTATGCCCATTGAAGTCACTGACATTAATAGCCCAGTATTTTCATCATTAAAAGAATAATTTACAGAGCGTATTCACTAACTCTCATTTAACACACGGTCGAGAATTCAAATTTGAGCTCACTATTTCCTTAATTCCTTCTTGCTAAGAAATAACAATAATTTTAAAAGAAATTACTTTCTCGTTTGTTCCATTGTTTCAGAAACTTTCTCAGCACACCTTTCCTCTTCAAGCTCATTTTCTTCCCTAACTCCATGCTTTTCTGACCACTTGGGGTTTCCTTTTCAAGTTCTGCGGTGATCACATCTGGCCGTGCTCCCAGTATCCTATGTGGTCATGACGTTCGAACCAAGGTTGGCTACATGCAAGGCCACTGTCCTCCTTACACAAAAAAAAAAGCTATCTTCAGAAAAATCTCCTCTGATCAATAGCACAGCGGGTAGGACATTTGACTTGTATGCAGCCAACCCAGGTTCGATTCCTACACGATGCTTAGAGAACCCAGTAAGCTACTAAGAGTATCTCACCTGAAAATCAAAGCCCGGCAAGTTACCAGTGACATATTTCATATGCCAAACACAGTAACAAGTGTCACAATGGAGATGTTACTGGGCCCGCTCAAGCAAATCAATAACAATGGGAGGACAGTGACAGTGACTGTTTCCTAAAAATCAATTAATAAGTAAGACACAGCTTTCGTCAGGAGCACTCGGTGTGTCCCGGGTGAGGGGCCGCCATTCCTGTACACTATCATCGAGTGACCCCACCACTCACAATGCAGAGACCACAGCGGTTTAGGGCAGTCAGAGCGACCACAGGGTGGCTGGTGAAACAAAAGAGACGTTTCCCATGCATGCAACAGACTCAGCATACTTCTTTCTCTGCTGTCAGATATTTCGTGTGTGTGTTTGTGTGTGTGTGTCTGAGCCAAAACCAACAGTGTCAGGAGAACTCCTAGTTCTGCATTCAGGGATCTATCCTGGAATATTTAAGGTTTACTGGGATGCTGCTGGTCAAATCTCTGTTACCTGCATGCAAGGCAATCAACCTACTTGCTGTATGATACCTCTGGACCTTTCAACGTAAATTTCTTCCCAGCAAGCCAGGAGTGACCCCTGAGCAAAGCTCCTCCGCCCCCCCCCCCCCCCGCCGTCACAATAAGAACATATTCCTTCAAAAAAAAAAAGAAAAATTAAACCCTTGACCTGCTGTACTCACCCCAAGAGCCAGTATCCTGAAATCGCCCAGTCAGGGAGAGATGAAGCATAGAGGATTTTTCGTAACTGAACATGAGTCTAAATTCCTCATCTGGAAAAAAACATCAATGTTGGGATAAGACCGACAGTAAAGCAGATAAGATGCTTACCCTCCTCACCCAAATCAAGCCTAAGCATCCCAGATCCCAGAGCACCACCAGGAATGATTCCTGAGCACTGAGCCAGGCGTGAACATCGTAGGGTGGGTCCTCTCTAACATTCCCCCAAAAAACATAAAAAACTAAAACAAACCCCCAAATTAAAATTCCATTGGCCGAAACTGCCCACCTGCGTGAACCACACTTCCAAAAAGGCCCCGCCCCATCACAACCGCCAATGAATAGGACGGTCTGCAACAGAGTCTCTTGCCTTTAGGGGGCTGCAGCCCCGACCCTGAACATGAATCTGCAGATTCTATAGCATCTACGTCAAGGCTAAAGGCTTCAGGATTTGTACCGGCAAGTCCCATGTTGAGAGTGTTGGCCACTCAAGCCCCTAGCCCTTGGTGGGTTCCGCAACCCCAAGGCCTGTAGCCCCAGTGCTCAGCCCCATGCCAAAATGCAACAAGGACACACTCAATCCCACAACCCCTGTACTGTGTACAGACCCCACTGCACCGCCCTAAGCTCCGCATCACTCTGAAGCCTCTACTGCACCCCAGGAACTGCCTGGATGTCAGGAACCCAGTGAGAGAGCAAGCACGAAAGCACCTCCCAGGTACGAATGGTCCCGTTACTAACAACGTGGAGACTGAGAGTTCTGGGATGCTAACGGGAGGATGCTTGTGTCCTGCCACAAAATTGGCCCTCAGAGTACCCCTTCTACGAGGGGCCGCCACTTTTTACTTTATCCACGAGACTAACGGAGGCCTGAGCCACTGACCTTGTCCCTCGTTAATAATGCACTACAAAAGCCCCATATGTTCAGTGTTTTTTTTTAACTCAAACAGACACACGTGGAAATAACTCCCTTTGCAGAAGGCGGCAGAGAGAGAGAGAGCACAGCGGTAGGGCGTTTGCCTTGCACGCAGCCAACATGGCCGACCTGAGTTCGATTCTTCCGCCCCTCTCGGAGAGCCCGGCAAGCTCCCGAGAGTATCTCGCCCGCACGGCAAAGCCTGGCAAGCTCCCCGTGATGTATTCGACATGCCACACACAATAACAACCAAGTCTCCAACGGGGGACCTTACTGGGCCCGCTCGAGCAAATCGATGAACCATGGGAGGACAGCGACAGTGACAGCAGAAAGCTGACACACCATTCCAAGAGAAAATAAAATAAATTCCAGTCAGGGTTCAGTTCAAGCTCAGCGTGGAGCTCAGTGTGGAGCGCCTGATGCATGGAGTGAAGGCAACCCTGCATCCCTGCAGACACGACGAGCCACGGGGGCCATTGAAAACATCTCACCAAAATGGATGGCTCTCAGGATCGATCCTTTTTTTGGTCCTTTTATTTTGAAGTTTGTCTTCTTTAGAGACACACCAAGCAGTGCTCAGGGATCACTCCTGGAGGGTCTGTAGGGGAGCAAATGGATGCAAACCTTTCTCCTTCTCACTGCGCTGACACTAGTGCCCTCAAACTGGTTTTCTTTTTCAGTTTTGGCTTTTTGGGTCACACCTGGTGAAGCACAGGGGTTACTGCTGTCTCTGCACTGAGGAATTCCTCATGGTGGTCCTCAGGGGACCAAAAGGGACGCCAGGAATAAAACCCGGGCCGGTCGCGTAAAAACCAAGTCTACACCAAGTGAACTATCGCTCCACCCCCCCCAAACCCCAAACTAGTTGTTTTGAAGCGATTACCAGTTTCGATCAAATGGAAGAAATAGAAATAAACATTTTGTTCAAAGGAAAAAGTAGAAATTTCTTTCTGTTTTGAGCAGTGATTTCACCACCCAGGGAAGCGAAGCAAGGGCCTCTACGCCAAGCATTAGGCTCTAGATTTCTTCTCTGCAGTGCCCTGTCATCCACCATCAAAATCACATCCTTGATCCCCTCCAGCATAATATCTGTCCCCAATGTGTAAATTTTACCAGCTGACTCATACCCAGTGACTCCACTCTCAAATCAAATTGCTGCAATGTCAAAACCTGAATCTGCAGTTTCAGTTATGCAATGAAACGCAACAGAAGACTAAGAATTTGTGGAAAGAAATGAATGAGGCAGTGTGTTCTCAGGGCAGGACAACATCGCGATGGTTCTCACAATCCAAACAGGCCCAGAGCAAACAGAAGATCTGATTTGACCATGGGTGTGAGTTCCATGGCAATGCACACAAGATGGTCAGGTTTTGCTTTCTGACCAGACTCGGTGACGTTTGGGACACGTGACTGAACCAGGTCGGCCGAGTGCACATTAAGAAAGTCCCCACCGTACTAGCAGTCAGGCCCCAACTAGCTTTGTTGTAGGTTCACTCATTCACTACTTACTGTAAAAGGCAAAAGCTATTTTGCAGGCACCGCCATACCACAGGTTGTGCAGCCAGGCTGGAAACACAGGCGTCAGGGCCAGGAGTTTTCCTGGGGGCCTGAGTGAAGAGGCAGGAGGAGTAACTCATCAACACTGCCAGCTGTACCCACAAACTACATAATTCAATAAAACAAATAAAGGTGCGGTGGCCAGTGGTGATCCTAGAATGCAGCATGAGGCCTTGGGACACAGCCTCGAAGTGCCTCGGCTACTTCCTGCTAAGACTGCACTTTTGTTTGAAGGACGCTCTCTGGCCCAGCCCTGATGCTCCCCCATCCCCCCTCCTGCCAGCCCTCAGCCCTGACTCCTCTTCAAACTCAGCACACTGGGGTAGGAGAAATGGCGCCAGATGCGTCCGACTTGCAGGCGGACAACCTGGATTTATTCCCCAGCATCTCATAAGATGGGTCTCATTCTCCTAACCCTGAAAGATCCTTTAATCAATTTTTAAGAACATCTCAGGGCTAGGACGAAGGGGCCTGCTCGAGGCAATCGACGAACTACAGGATGGTCGTGATCGTGATCCTGATCTCATAGGGTCCCCTGGACAGCACCCAGAGCGGTCAGAGTGCAGAGCCAGAAATAACCCCATGAGCATCACAGGGCGTGGACGTAAAAGCAAACAAAATACAAAGGGGAAAAAAGAAATGAAAAGAAAAAGCCCTCCGAGCCTCATGGCTGAACCAGCAACAAGTGACAAGCAAACGCTGGGCCCAATGTTCTTGAGCCCCAAGCACAGGAGAAATGCACCCAGCGCCTTCCTCCCCCCACCAGGCAGCGGGGTGCTGCTGCTGCGCCTTCACGCTGCTCACCAGGGTACGAGGTACACCGAACACTGCCAGGGCCGATTCCTGAGGGAAGGTTCAGGAGACCCCCCTGAACACGCCAGGTGAGGCCCCAGCCCTCTCGCACCAAAGGCCAAAGAATGAGCCCCCCGGGTTCCCTTGCCGAGGGAAACCCCTTATCTCTGACTCCTTTTCAACCCGCCTAGACACGAAAGTCGGCCTGGAACGTGGGGGATGTGGGTAGGCAGCTGGGGGCCATTCTCGAGATGTCCCCATGCCCCACCCCTGGTGAGGCCCCCGGGCTTCGAGGGTCCCTGGCGCAGAGCCAAAGCTGTGGTGGTCCCGCAAGGGCCATGAGACTTGCGGGCAAGCTGGGGCTCCCTCGGGCTCCAGCACGTTCCTCTCCGGTTGGGGGCCAGAGCGATGGGTTGGGGGGGAGGGCGAGGGTCTCGTGCCCCCGACCCCATGGGGCCGCCCTGGCCAGGGCCACCAGGACGCACAATGTGAAACAAACCTGAGAAGGAAACTCTTGCTCTTCTGGTGGTCCTGATTTCCGTTGTTCCTGACACTTTCCGACCGAACGACTTTCTCTCTCCAACCTTCCACCTTACTTGGCAGCCCACCTGCCTGGGACCTACGCCCCCTCCTCACGCGCCTCCGAAATAAAAAACTCCCTCCCCTCTATGCGATGCGCTACAATAGAAATGAGTAGACAGACAAACCTCTCCAAAAGGCGGGCGCTGGGGGCGTCCCGCGGTGGGGAGACGGCGGAGGCTCAGGGCTGCTCCCAGATCGACCACTCACTCTCAGTCCAAGGCCAGCGAGGAAACTGGCCCTATCCGAAGCCCCTGCGCCCTGGCCGCCCCCTTCCCGCCCCACCCCCGCTCCTCACGAGGCAACAAACAGGGTGGAGATTGCTCCGCCCACAAAGACCCCAGGGAAAGGCGGGGCTCTGTGACCTCACCAACACTTCTGGTCAGAGTCTTAAAGGGCCAGACACCACATAGGGTCGGGAAAGTTCATTGTTTCCCCATTTCTGATAATGATCCCAGGAGTCCCTCACAGGGAGCCAGATCTGCTACAACAGCATTATTCTAGAAAGTTCCTGCAGGTTCTGGTCGGGTTCGAGACAGGTTCTCGACTTGCATGCAGCCATTCCAGGGATAAATCCAATGAGCACGGCACAGGGTAACACCTGAGCAGGAACCCAACAGGACCACAAAAAGCAACACTGGGTTGGAACAAAACTCCAGACGCCCCCTCTCCCCCAATGCCATATCCCACATTCCCCGTTCCATGTTCTACGGATGAGACGGAGACAGACAATGTCAGCAAGTGACTGACTCAGAGCTATGTGAGGGCATAAAGTGCCTGTAGTTCCTGTATTGAAGCCGCCCCCAATTATCTCTGGGCAGGAAAAGTGACCCCAATGACACTGACGGCCCCAGGCATCCTTGAGCAGTGAGCTGGGGGTACTCATGGAGCACCCTCTGGGCATGGCGCCAAAGACAGAACAGAACAAACAGACACAAACGTGGCCTCAAACAGGAGAGTGTTGGGCACCCCTGTCAGCAGCCACATTGAGGGCTCCCTTCTGAAAATGTGCTCCTGTCACTACAGTATGTCATCGTGTCATTCTCCCATACCTGCAGACGGTGCGTCACCATGTCTCCAGCATCTGTTAGCAGGAGGCTCAGGACAAAGACCTGGGGGAAAGGTCAAAGCCGTCAGCACCAAAGCGGGTCCCAGCCCCCAGGGTTCTGACTGCAAATCCCTGCACTGGAGCTGGATACACACCTACCAGCCCCCACCTGGGGAAAACACTGCCCGATGCTCCTTCCTCTACTACTTAGGAAAAGCAGCTCGGGATCCGGGATGCCTGTGGAGAGAGGAGCCCTGGGCTCAGTGTCTGACTCAGCCCTGGGACTCTTTGCTAGACCCCATAGGAAGGTCGCCACAGCCTCATCCAGGAGCTGACTCTGAGCCCAGTTGCGCAGGGCATCAGCACCACCTGTAGGCCGACATCAAGCTGACCAAACGCCTGAAAGTGGCTTTGCCATGGGAGTAGCCACAGGCTCTCTGCATGGACAAAACTTCATTCTCTCCCCCGCAGGGCAGGACAGGGCCATGCGACTGGGTGCTCTCTCCTGAGGACCAGGGTCATTCCTGGACCCTGGGCAGCTAAATTCAAGGCTCCAGCACATCCCGCAGGACCCTTGTTCGTCTGGTGCTGAAATCCAGCTACCCTGAATCAGCACACTGGCATGAACCTCATCCAGCACTCGCTCCTGCTGTGCAGCAATATACTTGAAAACCACACACACAGCATGTTTTACAGCAAAATCATCTTACTATGCAGGCCGTTGACTAAAGACCGTGATGTGTGTCTACCTTTGAACTATAATAAATATCCTACCTTGGAGGACTGGGTGATGACACAGCAGGTATGGATGATCAGCGTGCAATGGGCTGACCAAGTCCTCTACTCAGGCACCCGACTGTCGAGGGACCCCAACAGCTGTGATCCCTGAGGTCAGAGCAGAAGAAAGGCCTGAGTGCTGTAGGGTGTGCCCCCAAAGTACAGCAACGACAAACAGTAAACTCTATCCAAACAGAGGGAAAAAATCCACGTATGATGACAAATTGTAGCACAAAATATTTCAAGAGTCAAACAGTGGGTCCTTAAAACCTTGGTTCCCAGCTTTGTGTGCTGCAGGAGCACACTTCTTTCTCTGCTTTCAGATATTTCCTGTGTGTGTGTGTGTGTGTGTGTGTCTGTGTGTGTGTGTCTGTCTGAGCCAGAACCAACAGTGTCAGGAGTACTCCTAGCTCTGCATCCAGGGATCTGTCCTGGAATGTTTGTGGTTTATTGGGATGCTGCTGATCAAATCTGTGTTAGCTGCATGCAAGGCAAGCACCCTACTTCTGTACCATACCTCTGGCCCTCTCGAAGTAAATTTCTTCCCAGCAAGCCAGGAGTGACCCCTGAGCAAAGCTCCCTCTCCCCACAAAAAGAGCATCTTCCTTCAAGAAAGAGAAAAATTAAACCCTTGACCTGCTGTACTCACCCCAAGAGCCAGTATCCAGGGATCGCCCAGTCAGGGAGAGATGAAGCATAGAGGATTTTTCGTAACTGAAGATGAGTCTAAATTCCTCATCTGGAAAAAAACATCAATGTTGGGATCAGACAGACAGTAAAGCAGGTAAGATGCTTGCCATCCTCACCCCAATCAAGCCTCAGCATCCCAAATCCCAGAGCACCACCAGGAATGATTTGTGAGCACAGAGCCAGGAGTGAGCATCTTAGGGTGTGTCCTCTCTCACATTCCCCCGCAAAACATAAAAACAACTAAAACAAACCCCAAAATTAAAATTTCATGGGCCTAAACCGCCCACCTGCGTGAACCATGCTTCCAAAAAGGCCCCGTCCCATCACAACCGCCAATGAATAGGATGGTCTGGAACAGAGTCTCTTGCCCTTAGGGTGCTGCAGCCCTGAGCCTGATCATGAATCTGCAGATTCTACAGCATCTGTGTCAAGGCTAAAGGCTTCAGGATTTGTACCAGCAAGTCCCCAGGGAAAGGCAGGGCTCTGTGACCTCACCTACACTTCAGGTCAGAGTTTTAAAGGGCCAGACACCACATAGTTCTCACCAGGTACTTTCAGGTCGGGAAAGTTAATTGTTTCCCCATTTCTGCTAATGATCCCAGGAATCCCTCCCAGGGAGCCAGATCTGCTACAACAACATTATTCTAGAAAGTTCCTGCAGGTTCTGGACAGGTTCGAGACAGGTTCTGGACTTGCATGTAGACCTTCCAGGGATAAATACAATGAACACTGCACAGGGTAACACCTGAGCAGAAACCCGACAGGACCACACAAAGCAACACTGGGTTGGAACCAAACACTAGACGCCCCCTCTCCCACAAGGCCGTATCCCACATTCCCTGTTTCATGTTCCAGGGATGAGACAGAGACAAACAATGTCAGTGAGTGACTCCAAGCTATGTGAGGGCATAAGTGCCTGTAGTTCCAGTATTGAAGCCTCCCCAAATTACCTCTGGGCAGGAAAAGTGACCCCAATGGCACTGACGGCCCCAGGCATCCTTTTCTCCCACGGACAGACACATGCTCTGAACCACACACACTGCAGTAACTGAACATGAAACTGTGTTACTGAGCAGGCAACACTCTTCAGAGCGGGAAGGACAAAACAGGAGAAACACATGTCCTGGGGACAGAGTCACAGAGACATATGCCAGGGCCCATACAGAGCCTACATACCCTGGGTCCTGATGACCGTCAGGGGTGAATCTAGAGAACAGAGCCAAGAGGAAGCCATGAGCATCTACACTGTGGCAGAGAAACAAAAATGAAAAATAACAAAGTAGCAGGATGGAGTAACAGTACCGTGGGTCCAGGAAACCGGGTAGGGCTGGCGATCCCTGCTGTCCATATGGTGCACCAAGAACTCTGAGGTGCAATGTTGGAGTGCAGAGCCAGGAATAATCCCAAGAATCATGGGGTGTGGCTACCTATCAGCTCCTAAAACAAAACAAAACAAAACCCAAGAGGTTATTCTTGAATCACCAGCATCGCATGCAATCTCCGAGATCCCCAAGTCGATCCCCAAGGTCAAACCGGTGTGACCCTGAGCACTGAGTTGGGAGTACTTCTTGAGCACCATCCAACGTAAATAGAACAAAAGAAACAGGGACGGAAGTGGCCTGAAACAGGATTCAGTTACCCCTGCCAGGAACCCTATCGCAGGACTCCCTCCTAACATAGCTGGGAACAGATGGACCTGGAAGCCTGTCTGTTCCTGTCACTGCATCATGCCATCCTGTCACTCTCCTCTGACATGGGGACAGTGAGTCAGACAGCGTGTCACTATCTTCCCCTGTCTCTAATTCCTGAGCATCTGAAATAAGCTCCATGCAAAACCTAAAGAAGTCAGAGCCGTGACCACCAGTGAGGAGCACAATCTCCCAACCTTGACCAGAAGTTTCAACACTGGAGCAGAAAATGCTCTGATCGGTGGAAATTATCCAGCACCAGAACCCTGACCCATCTGGGAAAGACACTGCCAGAAGATCCTTCCTCTCCTGCAGATGCAAAATGAGTTGGGATCTGGGCTGTCTGACCAGACTGGAGTAATGGGCTCGGGCTACAGGAGAGGAAACTGAGCCCTGGAACACTTCCCAACAGGAAGTTTCCTACAAGGCTGGCCAGGGACTGACCCTGAGCCCATGCGTGTAGGAGTATTAGTGCCCCCTGCAGGCCTCAACCAGGGCTGCCCCCACCACACCCAGTGAACAAACCCCTGTAAGTGGCTATGCCATGGGGGCAGAAAAAGGAACTCATCATGGACAAACCTTCAGCCACCCTCTCGCAGGGTGGATAGGGACACGAGCATGAGAGATATCTCCTGGAGACCAGGGTCACTTCTGGGTCAAGGGAAGCACAAGGCAGAGCCTCAGGTCTGTCGACCTAGCCCCCGACTCTTCTGCGTGCTCTTTTACTCAAATCCCCAGTCAGCACATCTGTATGAGCTTCATCCAGCACTCGATCTTGTCTTGCGTGTTGTATAGTATAATAATCCTATACCCACGCTGTTTACAGGACCACGATATGAACTGTTTCTATTTTTCAACTATAAATATTCTATTTGGGGGGGACAGAGTGATAGTACAGGATGTTATCAGCTTACCCGAGGCATATCTTAATGTCCTCTGACCTTGGCAGCAGTGATTCCTGAATTCAGAGTCTGGAGTAAGGCCAGAGCACTGTAGGTTGTAGCCCAGGCAATCACAGGAAGTCCTGAAGAAACGTTTGCCTGATTTTGAATTTAAAATGATTCTCGGCAACTTTATGGTTTGTCTCTGCCATAAACCCCTTCAAAACAGGGCCACTGGACCAAGACAGAATCAGAGCAATGACTGTAACAATGGCGAAACTTGGCTGTCCAGAGGAATGGGTGGTTTTGTATGTATGCATTTAATTTAACGAAGAGAAAAATCCCCAACTGCTAATAAAATTCTAGGATTAAAATTGATGAGACGACAAACTTGCAATATCAATAGATGTAGATAATTTGAGGGAACATTGTTATATTTGATTGTAGGATTTTTAAAACTCTAAGAAATTTTGAAGCTTTTTGTTGCTTCAAGAACTTTTAACCTATTTATGTTTATTTATTTATTTATTTTTTAGTCACCTACCTCCTGACTTCCATCACCAAGACCCATTATTTACAAGTTAACGTACAGGTGAAGTTCAAATGCTGAGACACTGCTAAAGCCTAAGCCCAGGTTATAAACAGGAAGTACTTTCCCTTATAGTACTGATGTCACTGGAAGCTTGTCCCATGCTACGTGGATTGCTTCCTTCTTGGCTGCACTTCTGCGGCCCCCAAAACTACTGGTGCAAAAAAAAAAACACCTTGTTTTCCCGAGGGGCACTCCTCTGAACGTGGGGATACTTTGTAGGGATCAACTCATCTAGTGTGCATTTTAGGATGTCTAAAAGTCTTGAGAGGTATGCAAAGGCCCTGCCACATTTACAAACATAAGATTCTCTCAAGTATGCATTTTCATATGGCTAATAAGGGTTATGGATTGAGTGAATGTCTTGCACACTATTTACATATATAAGATTTTTCTCCACTTTGACTTTTCAAATGCATAATAAGGCTACAGGGTAGAGTGAAGACCTTCCCGCATGTCAGACATCTACGTGGTATCTTTAGGGTATGATTTTTTTCTGTGGTTTGTAAAACACCAAGCTTGAGTGAAGGCCTTCCTACAGACCTTATATATGTAGTCTGTCTCTAAGATCAATGTTCCTGGGATTCTAAGGCTTGAGGCCATAATGTAGGGCTTCCTTCATTGCACACATATATGTTTTCCTTCCATTATGAATATTACTATGTGTAATAAGGAGGAGTAAGTGAACGCGTCCCCGCAGTCCTTACATTTATAAGGGACAGCCCAAATTCATCTCAAGGATGGTAAAAGTGATTCGATCCTAAGGTTCTCTTCTCCAACTCCCTGGAACAGGCTCATGCCCACAACTGGTCACACATCTTGTGAACATGTGACTATGTGACTGAGAAGGTGAGGCTCTCAGAGTGGGAAGGACAAAAAAAAGAAACACAGGTCCTGGGGCCTGAGATATTTGTAGCCATCAGGGTACATACATAACCAGCACACCTGGGTTCCCCTGAAGTCTATCAGGGGTGAATCTGGAGCACAGAGCCAAGAGGAAGCCCAAGGCAACTCTGCTGTGGCACAAAAATAAACGTGAAAGAAAACAAAGCAGCAGGGTGGAGTAAGAGGACAGCGGGTCCGTACACAGCAGGTAGGTCTGGTGATCCCGCCGTCCATTATGGTTCCCCAAGCACCGCCAGATGCGTCCAGAGCCAGAAATAACCTGAGAATCACTGGGTATGTGCCCTCCCCTTCCACACCTTCAAAAAATTCTAATCAGCATTGGACCCCTGGCACCCCATATGGTCCCCCAGTCCCGAGAGCAGTGATACTTCAATACCACTAATATGGCCCATTCAAATCAACAAAATAAACAAAACAGTGGCCTCAAACATAGAGTCATTTAATCAGGCCAGGAGTCACATCCCCTTCTCCTTCCTGAAACAATCAGAAACTATCTGCCTGGGAAGCTTGTGCTTCCTGTCACTGCACTTGCGTCATTTTTCACTCTCCTGCCTGAGGATGGTGTGTGGCAGAGGTCATATCACTATCTCCTGCTTTTTTTTTTCTTGAAGATCTGCAGGCGGCTCCATGCAAAGGCCTGAGCCATGAGCACTGGAGAGGAGTACAACCAGCCCTAACCCCACCTCGCCAGAAGTCCCTGTATTAGAGGGACTTCTAATACAATCCCAGCTGTGACCCACTGGACCTGGACACATCCTGGTCATGATTTACTGTAACCCCAAATCAGCACATGAGTCTCATCCAGCACTCTTTCCTGTTGTGCAGGAATAGCTCTGAAAACCATCGAAAGGGCTGGAGCAATAGCACAGCGGCTAAGGCATGTGCCTTGCATGTGGCTGACCAGGTTCGATCCTCCGGCATCCCATATGGTACCCTGAGCAATGCCAACAGTAGTTCCTGACTGCAAAACCACGAGTAACTCCCGTGCATTGTGAGGTGTGACCCGAAAAGCCAAAAAACAAGAACAACAACACATGTAAACAATGTTGTATCACAAAATTATCCAAATATCCAGGGTGTTTACTATGAACCATATAATGTGTGTCTGACATCTGGAATTTCTAGAGTGAGTCTCCTTTTAAACCATGGATAATGAATAATATTGAGTTGGTAGGTCCCATGGTACATTGTGTTTGGTGCTCTGTCTCTCCAGAGAAACAAAGACATAGCGAACACAACAATTAATGGCCAATGGACAGTGAACTGTGGACCTTTAATTCAGAACTGATTAGCAAAATTATAGAACATCTGAGGGGATTCGAGGTCCAGGACTGAATGTATTCTGATTTATCATTTACAGAGGTCAAGCATTTCAACAGAGGCATTTCTTTTGGGGGAATTATCTCAAGGAGACGTACTGCCTGAGACTATACTGAGAAATTCTCTCAGGGCGAATTCGCACAAGCATCCTTGTGGTTTGCTCTTTCCCTGCTTGCACATATAAACAAGAAAATTTACTTTTTATTAATATTTGCAGTTATTTCGACATACACAGTAAGAAATAAACATTCCAAAACTTACTTCTTTGGGGTTCAGGAGCTAAGGTTAAAAGCTGGCTGGGATTTTATCAAAAATTCCACATGGAGTGCTCAGGCCAGTTTCGCTTCCCACACCCCACAGCGTCAGGTCATTTCGGTCCTGGTGGCTTGGAAAAAAGATGGTGCTTTATGACTTTTAGGCCGTCCCATCTTGAAACCAGGGTAGCTTTGCTCCTTGCCCCAGGTCCATCCAGAGATTCTCAATAGGATCCAGCTTTCTGGAGTTAGAAACTATGGCAACTGAAGCCTGAGTCAAGTAATTATGATGAATGCCCAGCAGTAAATATATTTCAGAGTCAAATAACTCACAAAAATTAAGAGTTTACCATTAACTTTTTTGTTGTTTTGAACCAAAGAACATTGCTCTATAATGATAGATTATAGATTATATAGTTTATAGGGGAAATAGAAATGCAAATAAATGACTACATAAAGTCCTGAATCACCAGAAGACTTGACTTTTTGAGTTAAATATAAACTCAAGGGATCGGAAGTGCTCATAAAACCACTTCTTGGGGCGGGAGGGGGGGAGGAAAATTCGCAATTCATTGATCAAGCCTAAAACACTTAAGGTAAATATCCAACACTCATGTAAAGACATATTCTAGAGCCAAATATTTAACGAGGATCCTTAAGTCCCCTTTTCCTGTTTTTTTCTTGTTTGTATGCTGCAGAAATCCGTGTTTTCTCCTGAATACAATGACTCTTTCATTGCCCTCACATCCGCTATGTGTGTTTATGTCCATGTGTGTGTGTCTGTGTGTATGTGTTTCAATTTTGGACCACAACTGTCAGTGCTCAGTGAATATTGCAGCTCTGGTATCAGGGTTCAGTCCTAGGTGGGCTCAGAGACAATATGGAATAGCAGACGTAGATCGAACCTGGGTTGTCCGCTTGCAAGGCAAGCACCCGACTTGCTCTAGTATTGATCTGACCCTTTCTAAGTCAATTATTTCCTCCACATCAGCAAAGCTTGCCCAACACCATCACCCATCCCGGAAACCAACTATTCTCTTCAAAATAAAAACCCCAAAACTTTAACCCCAGTACTCACCACAACAGCTGACGTTCGGCAAGTGAGGGTGGGATTCCATGTGTGGGGTGCTTTGCAGCTAGTCCTTAGGAAGCAGAAATACTTGATCTGGGAAAAAAACACAAAATTTGGGGCTAGAGACAGCAAAACAGGTAGGGAACTTTCCTTGCATGCAGCCAACCTATATCAATCCCCGGCATCCCATTTGGCCCCCGAGTACCACCAGCAGGAATCCCTGAGTGCAGGGCCAAAAGTAAACCCTGAGCATCTCCATACATGGTACACAGCCCAACCAAAACAATAATAATGAAAAAGTTTCATTTGTAAACCCCACCTACCCGCAGGTCCCAAGCCAATGATGGACCCGCTCCATCAAAGGACAGAGGACAACTTGGTCTCCTCTGTAGGGAGTCTGGGAACTACCCTTCGAAGTGAATCTGAAGGTCTACATAAGTGATGCCAGGGCCAAAGGCTCCCGGGTAGGGTGTAGTGAAGTCTTTGCTGACAAGTTCTGGAGGGCTAAGCCCCACCCTCGGCAGGTCCTGCAGTGCTTCAGAAACCAGCCTCTGACCCTTTCCGCCTCTGACCCTTTCCAGAGTTGGACGCGATCTTGGTCAAGGTAACTCACTCACACCTGTGACCCCAGCACCACCGCACAGCCCCCACTGCACCGCCCAAAGTCTCTGGGTCCCCCGAAGGTCTTTGCTGCACCTCAGAAACGGCCTGGGTATGGGGAATGAGGAAAAAACTAGTGTGAAACCGACCAGAAAGATGGTGTGGCCCCACTGCTCACAATGTGAATATACGGAGGTGCGAGGAGCTCCAGGGACGCAGCTCTTGTCATGTCACAAAATCAGCCTTCACAGCCCCTCTGTCATGCCGTCATGGAGGGGCTCCAATTCCTCCTCTAGGCACAAGACCAATGGCAACGGGCAACCACAACTAGAATAGAAAGGGTTTCTGAAGGGCCCATCTATGACATAACTTGTGCTTATGCCTGGAGCCTTAAAGGGCCACGGTCTAGATGCGGAGAGACGCTTTTTGCCCACCCACGTGAATCCATGCTGCAAGGGGGATGGACTGATCAAGGACTGGAGAGGCAGCTGCTGGAGTGGTTGCTCAACAGTGGGGGGCTGGGGATAAAGAGAAGACCCCTGATCCTGTACTGGTCAGTCAAACATTGAACCGATGCACTCACACACTTCATCAGGCAAAGCACATGTGGGTATATTCAAGGTAAATCAGGCAGGTTGGTTCAGAGCACCTGACCTTACGATTCCCGGCAAATTAATCAAGATGGGGCAAAAGCAGTGACTCCAAAGCCAGCCCTGGAAATGCAGAGTGGAAATGTCCTAGCCGAAGCTCAGAGAGCTGGACAGACACTGGAAAAGAGAAAAGACTGGTTAGAACATCAGAGAGCACGGTCCAATAATACTGTCCAACCAGCCAACACACTACCTCCTGAAAACGCACGACCAGTGTAAACTTGCCTACTAGGAAAACCACAGAAGGCAGTTTCAGAAACACAATTCCAAAGCCAGAGTATGGAACAAGAGCAGGTGGACGCTTGCCTTGCATATGGTATATCTGGGTTCAATCCTCAGAATTCCAAATATACCCCTGAGCACCAAAGACGTGAAAATCCATGAGTAAGCCCACAGCAGTGCGGGTGTGCACCAACAACAAAGATATATAGAGTATTTGTGTGTTATACATAATATATAATATATCATATAAATTACACATATATAAAATTTACTTATATTTATGTACATTTACTTATATTTATTATCTTATTCTTACTTTGGACAAACTGGAAGGTTACCTGGAAGGTAACCTGCCCACACGGAAGAGTACGGCAAACTCCCCGTGGTGTACCCAATATGCCAAATACCAGTAACAATGATGGGTCTCATTCTCCTAACCCTGAAAGAGCCTTGAATATGGCACTTTTTAAAAAAAATTATCTGGGCTAAGACGAAGGAGACGTTACTGGGGTTAGCTCGAGGCAATCGATGAACAACAGGATGATTGTGATCATGATGTACACGGACATACATATAAAAATCTAGAGTATATTCCAATACTAAGCATGGAGATTAATGGGCAACAAAGCATTCCGGTCACCATGAAGCATTTTTTGGCCTTCAAAAGACCTGAATCCTATTCATCATTCTAGTGAAAACTAGATTAATTGGACTTGGCTAATTCCAATTATAATACTTATTTTTTTCCTCTGATATTATTGAACTGATGGGTGGGATGCATGACTGTGACCAAACTTGCAAGTAATCACAGGTAAACAGAGAAGCCTGCTGGAATGTGGGGAGCTTGAGGAACCAACCTATATTCCCAACACTGTCAGACCTTTGATACAAGGGGTCCATTCCATCCATTCAAATGTCTTTCTACACACAATAAATTTCATTTAAACTGTTTCCAATAGGTGCCAAAGAGATAGGACAGCAGGTACGATATTTGTCTTCCACAAGGTTTAACAGGGCCTCAGAGCACCACCAGGAGTAATCTCTTAGCATGTCTTAGTGTGACCCAAAATGATGAAAAAAAGTTTAAAAATTAAAATAACTCTTCATTTCACACCAATAAAGAACCTTGCCAGTGCCATTTTGCTAAGATGAGTCAAAAAATTACTTATCCTTTATACTTCCACAACACTAATCAGTACGGAAACAAGGGAGGCAGAGATGACACAGGAGGGAAGGAGCTGGCCACACACAACAGACCTGGATTCTATAAGGTACCCCATAAGGATCCTGAGGTACAGATATCTAAACTCCTTAGAGCTAGGAATGGGCTCAGCTGGTTGTGGTTCCCCAGACAGAACATGGTTCAGGATGAATTAAAAAAGATGGTATGTCTGTTTCTGTGCCATAATCCCCCAAAGCCCAGGGCCTCTAAGCCAAGCCACAGGGGCTGGAGAGATAGTCCAGCAAGGACGGTTTTTGCCTTGTACGAGGTCTGGTCTGGGTTCAATCCCACCTTCTCCTATGGTCCCCAAGGTAGGAGTAATTCCTGAGGAGGTGAGAGTAACACCTAAGCATGTCTGGGTGTGACCGAAAAAAAAATGATTGTTTCATATGTATTAGGACACCCACACACTGCCCAGGTAGACAGGTAGGATCCTCAGTCAAGTCCGAGTCAGAGCAAACAATGGGACAGTGGAGAGCCTTGACAGCCCTGAGCGAGCAGCATCTCTTTTGCCTTTTTATTTATACACATTCTTCCTGGCTTTCACCAGAAGATCCAGAAACTACAAGTTAACATACGCGTAAAATCCAAATATCTGGACACTCACATAGACTTTCCCTTACTGACTGACATCACATGAACTTGTCACACACTACCAGGATCATTTCCTTCCTGACTGTACTTCTGAAGCACACCTAACACTCTGGTACAAACAAAACAGGCTTTAAGGGGGGCCTGTTTTGACACTGTAAAGTCTTATTAGGGAATCGAGTTATGTAGTATGAATGTTATGATGTCTCCAAGGTTTATGACTTGGGATATAACTAAGGCTGCAACAGTGGGCAGGGGGCAGGTTGGAGGAGGGATCAGGGAGGAATCCGAGCAAAGAACAGGGGAGAATACAGGAGGAAGAATCAAGAGGAGGAGGCTGGAAGAGTGGGCGAGGGGAAAGAACCAAGGATAATGTTAGAAGGAGAATACAAGGGGAGAATAAGAGAGAATGGAGAAGAGTATCATGGAAAGTAGGGAAGAAAGAATCCAGGAGGAATCCAGGAGAATCAGGAGAGGAGTAAAAAGGAGAAAAGAGAGAGAAGAGTGGAAAATCAAAAGTGAATGGAGAGGGATTGGGATAAACTGTAACTGATACCAACCAGCCAGGCCCTTGTTTTCTCCTTTATGAACCCATGGCCAGTGGCCATTCAGGGTGGAAAAAGCAGTGTGTGACCAGTGAACACAGGTGGCGAGAGGTTCCGTGGTATTCGTATTTATTTTTTGAATACATAATAAAGGTCCTCTACCCCCAAGAATTGGATTCTGGATTTCTTACTGGCCATGGCCAGCCTGCACCTTAAAAATAACATGCTGTTCCACTGAACTTCTTCATTGGAACAATACTATTGATTTCACTGGCAGGTGTGGCCCCAAATCCCATCTCACCTGCTCCCCTAGTAGTGAATAGACCCCGGGAGAGTAGCTCAAAGGGCTGAGCACATGCTTTAAGGTGGGGGACATGGACTCTCAGAGACACATAGACAGAGGGGCAGAGTCCCTGACCATCTCCAAGTTTGTAGCAAAAAGAAGCCAGAAAATAAAAGGCAGACTTCCTCCTGCTCTTGGACTGCACCAGCCTCCAGAGTGAGGCATGTATGACCTAGTGTACCTGGTCCCTGGAAACCCCCTTTCCGAATGAAGTTCATTCCAACAGCAGGGCACACACCTGGTCTGGGAGAGAGGGTCAGTGGGTAGAGCGAGGCTGAAAACTTGACAGGTGAACCAAAAAATCTTTTTCTGTGGAAAACAATTACATAGGATTAGCAGAGATAGTACAGTCGATAGGGTGTGTTTCTTTCCAGCAGCTAAGCCAGATTCAATTCTCCACAGCAGATAGGGCCCCCCTGAGCACTGCCAATCACGATACTGAGCTCAGATCCTCGACTAAGTCCTGAGCTCTGAATGCTTTGAACCAAAATCTACAATTCAAAAATAACAAATCAAAATTTTTCTGTGCAAAGAG
This sequence comes from Sorex fumeus, assembly GCF_029834395.1. Classification (NCBI taxonomy): domain Eukaryota; kingdom Metazoa; phylum Chordata; class Mammalia; order Eulipotyphla; family Soricidae; genus Sorex; species Sorex fumeus. Next base: position 179,256 of record NW_026606371.1, on the reverse strand, counting down.
GCTGCAGACATAGTACAGCTGCAGAGGTGCTCGTCTTACTGGAGAAAAACGATATTTCACTACTGCCATCCCATGTGGTTCCTTGAGCACCACTTGGAGCAACCCGAGTATAGTCAGGTCTGCCCCCCAAAAACCTTAAAAAAAATCACTTAACTTCCCGTTAGTCGTCGATTTGCTCGAGCGGGCGCCAGTAACGTCTCCATTTGTCCCTGTCGCGTGCTAGTGTAGCCCAATGGCATCTGTTTGCTCCGGGAACATGAAGGGCCTCAAACCGATCGTTCATGATCTTCACCAAGAAGTCTGACCATCTGGTAGGTGGGTGGCCACGTGGTCTCTTGACATCCCGTGGAATCCAATCAGTAACAGCTCTAGTCCAACGGTCGTCTTTAAATCTCATTACGTGACCAGCCCATCTGATTTTCGACACCTTGGCAAACGAGACAGCTTCCCTGATCCTTGATTGTCGACGGATGTCAGAACTCCGGATTCGTTCTCTCATTTGAGTGAAACGTGATATTCCAAGCATAGCTCTTTCTATTCTTCTTTGGGAGACCTGAATGGCGTTCTCATCTTATTTGCGTAGGGCCCAGTCTCTGAGGCATATGTTAATGCAGGAAGAACAGTAGAATCAAAGAGATGTGCCCGGAGCCGGAGGTTCTTCGTCCTCTTAGCTATTTCTTCGACGTTCTTGAAGGCGTTCCAAGCCGCTCTCTTCCTCCTGCACATCTCGGGTGCCAGGTCATTTGTCATGTTGACCTCTCGACCTAGGTACACATAGCTGTTGCATTCGGAGATGGTCGTTCCATTGAGAGCGAATGGGGCGTCAGGAACAAGGCTGTTTCTCATAAACATTGTCTTCGTAAGATTCAGCTGTAGTCCTACCTTTCCACACTCACGGTCAAAGTCGGCCAGCATTTGTGCCGCTTGGCTGATGTTTGGTGTTATTAAAACAATGTCATCAGCAAAGCAGAGGTGGTGTAGTTGCCGACCATCTATCTTCACTCCCATTCCTTCCCATTCCAGTCGTCGCATGACGTTCTCGAGGGTGGCACTGAAGAGTTTTGGTGAAATGGTATCACCCTGCCGCACCCCTCTCTTGACATCAACGATCACTTCTTTGTAGAATGGTGAGATCCTGGTAGTGAATCCGCAATACAGCTCACGGAGGATCCTGATGTATTGGGCGTGAATGCCCTGATTGGCTAGGGCTTCAATGACCGCTTCCATCTCAACAGAATCAAAGGCCTTCTTTAAATCAATGAACGTTAAGCAGAGCGGCATCTTGAACTCCCGAGAAACCTCAATGAGCTTGGTTATCGTGTGGATATGGTCGATGGTGCTGAATCCTTTGCGGGACCCTGCTTGCTCACATGGTTGTCCTTCATCTAGTGTTCTGCCAATCCTATTCAGGATGACTCGAGTGAACAACTTGTAGATGACAGACAATAGGCAGATCGGGCGATAGTTGCCAATGTCATGGATGTCTCCCTTCTTGAACAGTAGTATGGTCCTGCTGGTTTTCCATTGAGATGGAACCTTGCATTCAGACAGGTAGCGAGTGAAGAGCCAAGCCAGTGTATTGATGAGTACTGACGGCAGGTTCTTCAGGTGTTCAGGTCTGACCTTGTCTGGGCCGGGTGCTGTTTGCTTCTTTACTGACGAAATGGCGTGTCGGATTTCGGAAGGGAGAACGTTGGGAACGACATACCCATCCTGTGGAATTTGGTATGTCGGCAAGTGGACATGGCTATCGAAGAGATTTGAGTAGAAGTCATGGATAATCTTCTCCATTGCCGTTCTGGAGGATGTGATGGATCCATCAGGACGTCGGAGGGCAGTCATCTTGGTCTTATAGTTGGCGAAGGACAGGCGGGCCTTACGAATACTTTTCCCGGCTTCTGCCGCATCTACCAGTACTTCTGCTCTTCTCTCTTTGAGGTCTTCCTTGATCGCATCTCTGCACTGCTTTGCGAGCTCAGACGTTAGCTTGCAGTTGCCTGAGGCATGTGCCAAACCACGCTGGCGAATTAGCTCTACGCACCAACATCTCATTATGATGAAAGAGAAATCGAGAAGTTCTACATGGAGCTAGAGAAGTTCTATAAAGAAGACCACACCTTCTACAAGATCATTGTGGGTGATTTTAATGCCAAGATAGGACCGAGAAGATCAGCTGAAGAACTTCACATCGGAACCCATGGCCTAGAATGGAACGAACAGGGTGAGAGACTGTCTGAGTTCATCATGTCGACCAAGACCATTCATGGTAACTCACAGTTCCAGAAGGCAGAATCTAAACGATGGACATGGGAGTCTCCCGGTGGACGATTGCACAACGAAATAGACCACATCATATTCAATCGACGGTTTTGCCTGACTGATGTCGCTGTTGTCCCAAAATTTCGAACGGGATCAGACCACCGTCTCCTTCGTGCAAAATTCTACTTCACAGAGCGGGGAGAAAGGGCTGCAAAGTTCAAAAAGAGAACTCCCAGAACGACCACCAACTGGGAACTCTTTGGTACTATTGCAGCAACATGGGAAGATGCCATTGTTGACAACATTGACGAGGAATACGATCGACTGGTTCAGCACCTCCATGAATGTGCGAGGAACGCCAAGAGAGAGATAGCCACAAAAAGTCGCCTATCTTCGAAAACTCTTGAGCTAATTCGCCCAAAAACCTACTAAAAGTTAATTAAAACAAACCGATAAAGGCAAGGGAGCCATGGTGATCATTTATCCTTCCTGAGAGCGCTCAGGGCATGCACTGAAAGAGCAGAGGTGACTTCATGCTAACACTGCACACTCCATTGCAGGACCCCTGTGGCCCCAAACATCCCTTATGCACCACCTCCTCTGTCACCAGGCTCTGCATTCTCTCACAGCTTACTGTGGGACCCCAGAACCGACTGGAGTTGGGGGGATGTGAAAGTCAAAAGCTCTACCGCATACTATTGGACCCAAGCGAGTGAGGAATCGCCCCCCCACCCCCACCCCACCGGGCAGGAGGCACGTACATGGAGGGGACACTTGCCTTGTATGCTGCTGACCAGGATCGAGCCAGCATCCCTGTGGGTCCCCCAGCACCGCCAGGAGAGATCCCTGAGGGCAGAGCCAGGAGTCAGCCCTGAACGAAAATTGTTTCGAAAACAAGAACGAAACAAACGCCTCCCACGGCTTACCTGGGGGAGGAGGCTGCGTGGGAGGCCAGTGACCCCTGCAAGACTAGCCCACAGGCGTCTTCCTCAACCACTTTTCCTCAGCGCCTCCCGGACCGCCCCTTCACAGCTGCCCAGGGAGACGCCTCCAGCCGAGCCCCCTGTTCCATAAAATCCAGAATAAACGGGACAAACCTCTGGGCGGGGGCTGGGCGTCCAGGGGAGGGGCCACCGCCCGCTCGGCACAGAGCGACCCCCGCTCACAAGGCGGAGACCGCGGAGGCTCAGGGTGCCCAGAGCGAGCCTGCGGAGGAGGAGGCTCTGAGGAGCGGCTCTCTCAGGCGGCTGAGGAGGAACTGGGCGGGACCCCCTAGTCCGCCTGGTCGCCCCTTCCCGCCCCTCCCCGACTGCTCACGCTCCGACGACTCCGGTGCCTGGCGGGAGATCCTGCCGCCCCAAAGACCCCAGGGAAAGGCGGGGCTCCGTGACGTCACCGACACTTCCGGTCAGAGTCTTAAAGGTCCAGGCTCCAAATACTCCTGACTCGTCCTTTCTTTTTTTTTTTATGTTAAATGTTCAGTTTATATTGACCATTTGATGCATTAAAGGAAAAATCTGAATAGAAAAGCTTGGAATAGTTAATATATTAATCATTAATTTAGCACTCTGAAAATTCTTTCACTATCAAACCTGTTACCAAGAAACCATTATATCTTCCGACAGATCATTTGAGCTTCTCTGTAAATGAGAGCATGGGTTTAAATTTCATAAATGCATTGTACAAAAGAGTTATATATCAACTTAATACTGTAAAATAAAGATAAAGGATATCAAGCTAACAATTTGTTTATTTTATTTTTTAATCACTGAGTTGCCTAAACATAGCTTTCATTGAAAAATATCATTACTGCTCTTCTCAGTTCGTAAAATTAAGAATTTATATAGTGTCTCATAACAAGTCTCAAAATGGAGACGTTACTGGGCCCACTGGAGCAAATTGATGAACAATGGCAGGACAGTGTTACGGTGTTACAATAATATCTCGTAGACACAGGCACACACATTAATGGCATTATGTCATTGTCTAAGATACAGAATAATTTAGCATGCTTCAAACCAAAGCAGGTTACCCACACTACTGAAGTATTTGCTATGTTTTATGGAAAAGCCTCTCCATTGACCAGAAAGAGTAGAGTTCTTTTTGCTGTCATTGAATGGAATATGTCACTCGTAATAACCAGGAGACAGAAGGCAAAGGAAAGGAAAGGGAGAGGAAAAGAGGCTGGGGGTGGGTAGAGAGATAGAGAGAGAGAGAAAGAGAGAGAGAGAGAGAGAGAGAGAGAGACTGAAGGAGAAGACAGAGAAAGGGAAAAGGAAAGAAAGATTGATTCCTAATGAATGCATAAATGTGCTCTGTCATTTATTTTTTCCTCCAGCAATATTTTCCCTTTGAGAAACATACTTCCAGTTGAATTTTACTGATAATACCTTTATAAAAATGATTTTACAAATACGACTTCTGTGTTTTATTTCTCCTACTTTCTTCATTTGATAAACTCCCTTTCATCCCCAAAGAATCATCTTTTTATTGAAGCCTACCTTTTCTAGTATTTTCGGGCACATGAGGGCTCCTTTTCTTTATTGTTGAGGCTCTTTGCATCTCTCTCATCTCTTTGCATCTCCCCCACTTAAATAAATGGTACTAAGACAATATCAACATCTATATCAATCTATGTATACGTATATATGTATATGTACACATATAATCAGTTCCAGATAGAGGAAGAAATTAAAAATGAAAGATATAAACATAATTTTTTTAAAAAATGAGAAGCATTAACATTTTACATATACATAGTCATCACTTCATAAAATGAATTGGGAGTGGCTCTTTCTTAATATTCAATGAATAATTCATGTAAGATTGGAATCATCTGTTTTTGAACATTTGGTAAAACTCACCTGAAAATCCTCTAGAGCTTATTATTATTTTTTGTATGAAAAATGTATGGGCACTAATTCAATTTTATATAGGATCATTTGGATATCCTCTTTCTCTTTTAAAAAATTACAATAAATGCATTCTCTAAGAATTTACATGTTTTACCTAAATTTTCAAATATATTTACATTTGTGCATTATATCCCTTAGTAGATTTTAATCTCTGTTGACCATTGACCATTCCAACATGTCTCATTTATATTCTTGTTTTATTTGTACCTTTGGGGGGACCGGTGGAGCTTTCTTTGTTCAAATTTTTTTAGTAGTTGAAAATGTATTACTCATGTTAAACAATTTTTTATTTGGTTTATCCCAATTATTTATTTGTTTTCTATATCATGAATTTATGCTTTTGCATTTATTATCACCTTTTGAAAAATTTTACTTTACTTTATTTTACTTCTTTTCCTGATCACTTTCTTTAATTACATAAATTTACTTGCTGAATTTTCAGACATTAGAAAAACAAATGTATGTACTCAAAATTATAGATTTCCCTCAAGTAGCTTATAAACTTTATCTTACTAATGTTGAAATGCAGTATTTTAAAAAACTAACTTTCAGAGTCAGAGAGGTGTTTTAGGAAGTTAGGCCTTGCATGTGTTTCTAGTTTTCCCCCGGCATCAGATAAGCCCAATAACCTTCTTCCCAAATCCTAGCACACTAGAAGTGATTTCTGAGCATAAAGCCAGGAATAAGATCTGAGCATAGCTGTGTGTGGCCCAAACCACAATTCCTGGTAAAAGTGAATAAATAGAAACTAAGTACTCTCAAATTTCCATTTTAGTTTCTTTTACTCATGAGTAAATAGAAATTTATTATTTAACTTTCAGGAATTTGTGTTGTCTCTATAACAATTACGTTCTATGTTTAATCAGGCTATATGATACCAGCTTTTATTGTAATTTGTTGGTATTAATATTAGTTCTGGCCAGTCATTGTAAGTATTCTCTGTGAGCTTGAGAGAATGTGCATTCTACACTGTTGGAGGACAGTGTATTGTATGTACAACTGAATTTATTTTACGAATCAAGGATATGTATTGTATGTACAACTGAATTTATTTTACGAATCAAGGATATGCCCCTTTTGAAGAGGCTCGGGGCTCTCTGTCACTGATGGTTTGCGGTCATGCTGTGAGCCCAAGCATGCTCAAATAAACCTCTTGCTTTTGCATGGACTTGGTCTCTCAGAATTTTCCTTGACAGGTGAAGCTGTCCTGATCTCGGACCCTAACAGGTGTCAGGATATGGGACATATGAGTTAACTAATTTTGTGGGTGCTTATGAAAATGACATGTGTGTAGGATGTGTTTTCTCCTCACCTGTGCTTGTGGTGGGAGGCTGATGCTCTTGCCTAGCAGGACTGCCTTCCAGATGCTGTGAATACACTCCTCCAAAATTTATTTGTTGACGTCTCCTTGTCTCCTTTGGTCATGACCTCAAAACCTTTGAGGCTCATGTGGTATTTGATGTGGACTGAAGCACAACAGTACCTGTGGAGAGCTGCAGATATTTTTTTTGGAAGTAAAACAGATTATACTTGGAGAGCTTTTTGAAGGTGTGGAGGGGAAGTGAGTGAGGAAGAGAAGAAAATCAGAGAGAGGGAGTAACGCGTTCAAGAAAGAACACAGGCCTCTCCGCCCTTGGGGAGAGCCCCTACACACATCCCAGTATTAGACATGGAAGTATGAAAGTACACATCTCAAGAGGGCGACACATGTGCTGGGGCACTCCATGTGCTTGGCCCCCTGGGGATAAGGAGCAAGTGGGATCAGGCTGCATATACATCGCTGCAGAGATTTTTTTCAAAGAACCACTTTGCATATTCTTTGTTCAAACCTTTACTCAGTTGCCCAGGGTGTCTGCAAAACCGATGTCCCCAAATCTCTCAGATTTGAGTATCAGGAATCCTTTGTTCCTCTCAGGAAGTTGCTAACAATCTTCTCTCTGTGCCTGTAAATCACTGTCCGGGACTCTGTGGAAGAAAGGATGCAGTGCATGTGTCCTGAGCAGGCCCGGACACGACATGCCGAGATGGACCACAAGGACAATGTGAAACGTTTCAGAACAAGCACATTATTTTCAGGATCAGTGAGTTTTTTCTTCTTTTTGTTTTCTTGTGTGTATCAATTTGGGAAGGGGCACACGAAGAAGTGTTCTGCGATGAGTCGTAGTGGGGCACCAGGGACCATATGGGTGATGGGGATGGAGTTCAGGTGAACACTTCATACAAAACAAATGTACTTTCCACTGCACTATCACTAGGGCCCAAAAACCAGTACTTTGACACCATGAAGGCTTGTACTATCATTCTAGAGAGGGCAAACTCACAGTATTCCACTAGTATCAACAATACTAGAATTTTTTTAAGTTTCAAATGGACTCATTTCAGTGCCCAGGGAGACTAATTTCCTCCACTTCCAGCATCAGGCTCTGGATTTCCTCCTGAGTTGTCGAGAGACATAGATGTGGTGATTGGGATGGAGCCTGGATCTCCACCGTTGAAGTCATATGCTTGCTACACTGAGCCTAAAAATATGCCTTTTCTATTCTGAATCTTGCCAGCTAACACATATTTCATGACTTCATTCTCAAATGAAATTGCAGCAATGACAACTCCTGAAGCTGTGGTTTGAGTTCTGAAATTGAACACAGCAAGCCAGATAAGAATTAATCCTATAGACCCTGGATGAATAGGCCAGCAGGTGGATCTCTGTGGTTCTCACAGTAAAAACAGGCCCACAGAAAGGGGAAGATCCTCTTGAAGGAACACCATGAGGAACCTGAGAGTCCTCAAAGTAATTTTTGGGCCTTTGTATTTGTCTAGAACCAGTGATATCTGGGGGAGCATGGAGTGCTGGGGATCAAACCATGGTCGGTCATGGGTAAGATCAACACCATCGCCGCTGTACTGTTGGTCCACCCAAACCAGCTTTGACAATGGCTCACTCATTCATGTTTAAGTATGAAGGCTGAAGTAAATCTCTTAGTGAGTCAGGGTGAGAACAGCAGGTAGGTACACAGGGTGACAGGGAGTGATCACTGAGCACCGCACAAAGGAACCCCTGATGACCGTCAGGAAAAAACCTCAGCAACACCAGGCCCCACAACAAAATAAAAGTACTTTTTTTCAGTTTGCTCAAAAACCAAGCTAATGATCCGAGGCAAAGACAAGTGTAGGACAGAGATGGTGGGGTGGGAGGTGGTTCTGCTGCTCCTGAAAAGGGCACCCTGACGTTGCCGGCTGTGCAGCCAGCGACAGAGGGAGATGGAACATGGAGGGTTCTGAGTCTCATGGACACATGACAGATGAAGAAGAATGGAGCAAAATGAAGAAACAAAGCAAGTTTTCACGATGGACAGTTTAGGACAATGACAGTCAGCGTGAGCCTGACACACTGAACTGGATCCAGGAGCCCAAGGCAGACGGTGTCGGCAGCACAATTCACACAAGTTCAGGGCACCACACACTGCGCAGTATCCCTGCCAGTGAGGGACTGCAGACACTCACCTTTGTTGGGATCCGGGATCACCCCTGAAGATTCAGAGAGACAATGAGTCCAGCGGAAATGCAAACCACAGATCGAGATTTTATTATCCACCTAGCTGGGGCTGAAGCATCATAACACATAGGTCAGAGCTCAACACTGAGTGCTTATAGTCAAGGGTTTATATAGCCATCCTGGGCTCTCAGGCCCCAGAAGCAAGCTCAGAGAAAAGAAAAAAAAACTTCCAAAAGTAGATATAACTTCAAGCATTCAAAATGCAAACATGGGAGAAAAAAAAATAATCAACGTCATACTTCAAGAAAATATATTGTCCGTCAGATCCAGGATACATGAGACTTGTATATCAAGAAATTATTCCCATAATAAAAAAAATCAATCTCGGGGCTGGAGAGATAGCTCAGTGTGTAGGGCGTTTGCTTTGCATGCAGCAAACATGGCCAACACAGGTTCGATTCCCAGCATCCCATATGGCCCCCCGAGCACTGCCAGGACCAATTCCTGATTGTATGAGCCAGGAGTAACCCCTGAGCATCGCCGGGTGTGACCTTCTCCTCTTCAGTCAGGTGCCCTGATCCCAGCCTCAGCCCCATCTCAGATCTCGTTCCCACATCAGAAGGCCCAGTGTCAAACCTTGAACGATGTAACAACACAAAGTTGAGCTCTCTAGACAGATGGGAAAATGAGTCATCGGATCTTTCTTACCCACAACTCAGAATGAATGTCCTCATGGGAAATAACCCACTTCAGTGACCACTGCAGGATCATGGGGGAAAGTTCACTGGGACAAGGATCACGATTTTTTCTGTTTAGTTCTGTGGTTTTTCAAGGTTTGGTTTCTGCACTATACAGCCAGTGATGCTCAAGGCTGACTTGGGTCTGCACTTAGGGATCACTCCTGGCTGGCTCAGGGTCCTCTATGGGTGCTGGGGATGGAACCCGGGTCAGCAATGTTCCAGGCAAGTGCCTTAGCATCTCTCTGTGGCTTCATGAAATCCTTGGAGTGGGGAAGAACTGCACTGGATTCAGGATGTGAAAAGGGGCCTTGTTCAAGGAAGGGAGTATTGACAACCAAGCTGTGGGCCTGAGGGGATGGATCTAGAAAATATTTGAAACATGTGAGGAGCTCTAGACCTCACGAACAAGAAGTTGAAGGAATGGGAGATGAGGTTTTAAAGATGGTTACTTCTGTTTTATCTCTCTGACAAGAACACTGGCTACTTTGTTTCTAACCTTTTCAAAAGGAGTGACAGTATTCCTGCATGAGTGCAAAGGTGGTCCTTTGGGTCTCGGTTCTAACAGAAAAAGTGGTTGATGTGGGTTTTGCTGTTTTCATGAATGTCTTAGATTCTTACCTTTCCGTTAACTGAGGAATACATAAGATAGTAACTTATGGCTTTGCTTTTTCAAAGAAAACCCTGAATATTGCCTACGTCTATACACAGGAAACTTTAATCCTGAATGTTGCCTACATCTATACACAGGAAACTTTAATATGGGTATCTGCCCTAGGAGATAGAGTGCTTACTTTTCTGATCCAGTGCTAACGGTTTTTTTTTTTCTCTTAAGAAAAGCACGAAGTGTCAGATCTGTGCCTGAACAAAAAGCATTGGCTTTTTGGGTTCTTCTCTAATAAGATGTAAGTTTTAAATGTCCAGTGCTTCCCTTAGTCTCTTAGTGCTCGAGTGGAATCCAACTCAGGTTGGCTGTGTGCCAGGCAACTGCCTTATCCACTGTACTGTCACTGTGGCCCCAGGAACTAAGGTTGGGGGTGCATGTCAGAGTTGAGAAACCTGTGCTCTCGAAAAAACCCCAGGACACCCCGGCTCCTGGCTCATTAGAGGTCCAGAAACACTTGCTCCAGACCCCTGGAACTTGGCTACGTTCCCCCACACACTAGTTTCCGGTTTCCCAGTGTGCTCCTGCCAGTCATAAATTATGGAGCGATAGCACAGCGGTAGGGCATTTGCCTTACAAGTGGCCAACATGGCCGACCAGAGTTCGATTCCTCCGCCCCTCTCGGAGAGCCCGGCAAGCTACCGAGAGTATCTCACCCGCACGGCAGAGCCTGACAAGCTACCCATGACGTATTCGATATGTCAAACACAGTAACGAGTCTCATGATGGAGACGTTACTGGGCCCGCTCGAGCAAATCGATGAACAACGGGAGGATCGTGACCGTGACCGTGACCTCAGATTTCCTCTTCATGCCTGTCGCCCTGAGTTCTGCAACTCCAGAGAGCATCTGATTGGCTGCCAGATAAACTTGCTCAGCTTCTGAGGGTCAACTTCTTAGTCCTGCCCTAGTCAGAGAACGCAGGGGCCCCAGGAAAACTCAGCAGCCCCCTTTTTCAGCAGGAAGTCCATACAGAAGATAGAACTTTGCTCTTGATCCTGAAGGGAATTGTGGGTACCAGCTGACAGGGGTGGGGAGTGTGTGTGTGTGTGTGTGTGTGTGTGTGTGTGTGTGTGTGTGTGTGTGTGGAAGGAATGCTGCCGTGGGAGAAGTTTGAAGAGACCAGGACAACTGATTGCTTTAATGGGTTGTTCTCAGTCTTGCTTCCTGTCACAACAGGTCATGGAGAGCTGGGAGGGGAGGGGGCAAAGCAGCAAATAACAGGAACACCCCCGATCTCTCGAGCTGGGCAACACTCTATTTGCTCCTCACCCCTGGCCACAGAGAGAACAGGGTAGCAAAGTTCCATGCCCATGTGCACGCGACTGTTAATAAAGATGAGGAAAGCTCAGGAGCTTGTCGGGGACAGTCCCAGACAAGCCCAATAAGATAAGCAGCAGGGTCCAACAGGGAGGAAATAGGTGACAGCTTCCAGGCCAGCACAGGTTCCAGACCCAGGAGAGTGAACGGTGCAGAGACAAGACAAGGTCATCATGCACTGGAGGCGAGGAGACGGCGAGGGACAGGACCAGACCATCGTACACTGGAGGTGAGCAGACGGCGAGGGACAGGACCAGGCCATCGTACTCAGGACTCGCCATCGTGGGACAGGACGAGTGACGTCATAAATGGGCAGGAGGAGATGCTTGGACTTTGGGGTGGGCGATGTACAGTTTTGTTTTCCTTGACTGACTTGAATGTACAGTAAACTCACTTCTTAAGCCTTAGAATTTTGTGTGGAAGTGGTTCATTCATTTGTCAAAATCCTACAGAATCAGGAACGCGTCCACTGTGGAGGTAACGGGACTCCCTAAGGTACAGACCTCACCAGAAAGTTCCTCCTCTGTAGAAGTGGGACAACACAGACTGGGGTAGTCTCCTGTCCTTTGTTCTCCCTTGTTCTGTGCTTCTGCTAGTGTTCATCACGTTGGGTCTCTTTCCTAGATTCCTCCATGCAAATGTGAACGTGCATTTGCCACTCTTTGTTTCTGAGAGATTGTTTACTCTCTATGGGAAGCGGCTGCGGGGCTCCACCACCCCAATCCTGGAGATATTCCAGCAGCCGGAAGAGTCCTCCAGCACCCACATGCTCCCGTGCTTCCCTCTGAGCAGGCCCACCAGTTTGCATGTTAAGAAATTAGATAAGAGCCGAGTGAGTGCTCTGCATGCCAGAGACCCAGGTTGGATCCCTGCAATGCCTGGTCCCCCACTAACTGTCAGGAGTGACTCTCCTAGAGCACAGGGCTGAAAGTAGCCTCTGAGTGCAACCAGAGAACAAGAAAGGGTTAAAAAATTGGACCAACCCCTTTTATGGTTATTATTTTTAAAAATTTGTTTTAATTGAATCCCAGTGAAATACAGTGACAAAGTTGTTTATGATTGGATTTCGGTCATAAAATGTCCCAACACCTGCCCCTTCACCAGTGTACATTTTCTTTTTTTTTTATAATTTCTTTCTTTATTGAATCACTGTGGGAAAAGTTACAGAGCTTTTGGGTTTAGGTCTCAGTCATGTAAATATCAAACACATTTCCCTTTACCAATACTTATTTTTAACCGCGAACCCCAATAGAACCCCACCTCCCACCCCTCCCAATTCCTGTGAGGCAGATGAGTTCTAGTTAATACTCTATCTACTTTGACTAGATACATTGCTTTGATAGAAGATGCACAGTTATTGTATAGAGTTTACGACCCCTCCCCCAATCAGACATCCTGAATCAGCGTTGTGAAATGATTTGCTTTCTACAACTTGGTTTAAGAATAAAATGATGTCGCGCGGCTGCTATTGATTTCTGCTATTTTACTTATTAACCCTGGAAGAATTTCTATTAAAAGTTAGATAGTTAAGAGATTGGTTTCTGTGCTCTGGAGTCGTGGCCGTGCCGGAGAGCCGCTCGTGGGGGGCAGCTGGCGACCTCGGTCAGGCGTGAAGGACGGCCCATTACGCCCCCCTTCCCATGAGGTCCCTGCCGCTCCCACCCCCGGCTCAAAACTGCTGTCCACAAGGCTCCCGTGCAGCCGCCATCTTTCTTTCCCCAGTGTACATTTTCGACCACCGGTTCCCTAGTTTCCCATTGCCCACCCCCATCTATGGCAGGCACTTTTCTTCTCTGTTTCTGTCGATTTCTGTTTCTCTGTCTCTGTCTCTCTCTCTCTCTCTCTCTCACCTTTTGGGCAAAGCTGATTTGAGCCCAGTCCATGTTTCAGGAATTCTTGTGATTTTATTATTTTTTCAATATTTTTGATTTGCTTTTAGACCGCGCGCAAAGATACTCAGGGGTAACTCCAGCCTCTGCATTCAGAAATGCTTGGGAGACCATCTGGGATGCTGGGGTTCCAATCCAGGACAGCCACACGCAAGGCCAATCGCCAACTCACTGCACTATCACTCCGGCCCAATTCCTGTGACTTTAATCCTCCCATCTCCTCTTCATCCTCAACTCCCACCACTTTATACCTTTACACCTGTTACCAGCTAATCCTGAATTTTCTTTTTTTAAAATTTTTATTAGTTTAACACCATGAGGTACAGTTGTAGACATACAAAATTTTTGTGCTTGGGTTTCAGTTATACAATGATCAAGTACCCATCCCTCCACCAGTGCCCATTTTGCACCACTACGGGTCCCAGTATCCCTCCCACCCCCTATCCCCCCCATCCCACCCTGCCTCTGTGGCAGGGCATTCCATTTTGTTTTCTCTCTCTCCTTTTGGGTGTTGTGGTTTGCAAAAGAGGCATTGAGTAGCAATCATATTTGGTCTATAGTCTATTTTCAGCATGCTTCTCCCATTCTGAGAGGATCTGTAAGGGCCACCCAGGCTAATAGTCATGAAAGAGTTAAGTGGTAGGAAAGAGTTAACCAGAAAACACTAAAAGCTGTAAAAGCTAGAGTTGCAAAAGCTGGCTCAGAATAGATAATGTAACTCCCACCTGCACCCTGTTATGACCTTGTGGTTAGGCCAGATATGGGGACATGTACTCAGATGTTCCGAAGGGACATCAAAACCCCCATAAAATCCAAGTGAACTACTTACATTTCAGAACAGAAATGCCTCAATGTGGTCAGTGAGCACTGTTGGACAGAGAAGTAAAAAGATGGACTGGGTGTGTGGTCAGTGTGCAGGACACACAGGCGAGGGTTCTGATGCCCTGAGCACCAGTGGATGTGTCTCCTCAAAACTTCAAGAAATCTGCTGACTGTGGGGAGGAAAGAAGGGAGGGAGAGGGAAGAAAAGTGTCTTCTGTAGAGGCAGGCTGGGTGGGGGATGACGGTAGGTAACCTGGCACACTGGTGCTGGGAAATGTACACTGGTGGAGGGATGGGCGTTGGAACACTGTATGACTGAAAATCTTAACGTGGACATCTTTGTAAGGGTCTATCTCACAGGGTTTCAATAATAAAATCTTTAAATAAATAAATAAATAAATAAAAGAAATATCCAGCCTATTACCTATAGCTCCAACATCCGTTTTCACCTACAGATTACTGGGGTCTTGTCTCGACTCTCAAAAAAGAATTTCAGGAGTCGTATTCATTGTTTAATGAAGACAAGCAGTGAAGTTGAACAGATTTTAATTGGAGGTTTTGAAGGGAAGGAGGGAGAGAAAGTTGGAGAGTGGAGAGTAACACAATCAGGAGGCATCCTGGGCTTCTCCAAGGGCAGAGAGAGCACTACAGACACCCCAGTATCAGACAGGAAAGCATGAATGTCCACATCTCTAGAGGGGATATGTGGGCGACACATGTGCTCACCCATGTGGGTACAAGCAGCACATGGGCTCAGGCAGCATTTGCGCGCCATTCCTTTGTTCAAGGTGGCCTTTATAGGGTTTCTCCAGCCTGCACTCATGTGGGGTTTTAAGCTAGGTAAAAGTCCGTTGTTGGTAAGGAGGTTGCCTAGGGACGTTGGGAGAGGTGATGGTCTTCTTTGAAATTTTTTCCCTGGCCTTTTATTTCTGCAGGAGCTTCTCTGGCCATAAGTGAGGGTCTGATCAGGCCTTAGTTTCCGTTTTCTGCAGGGTTGGCCTTCACAAACTTACAGCTATTCCCGGGAAATTTACTGGCATTACCTTGGTAGAGAACCTTCCCTATCTGTCTGCCTGCCTACATAAATTCCTTCCAAACCATTAGGAGGTCCTGGATGTTAGGACTTCAACATAGGAAGTGTTGAAGGGGAGAAGGGCAGATAATTCAGCCCCGGGAGTACTGTTACACAGCTTCTTTGCAATCACATTTTTAAATGAAGAGCTAGTATGGATATTGCCTGGCATATGGTGGGCACTGGTTCATATCCCCATAACTACATACAGTGCTCTGAGCACCTTCTGTAGCAATTCCTGAGCACCGCTGGATGTGGCCCAGCCACTCTCCAAAACCACAGAAATAACATTGTATTTAGTAAGCATGGGATTTTTTTCTGGACATTGGAAAAAGATGACACAATTACTTTGAGAAAAGTCTTTTAAATCAGGGTAGTAGAGATAGTACAGCAGATAAGCACTTGCTTTGCACCCAGTCAATCCTGGGTTCGAACCTCAGCATCCCATGATCTCCCACGCATCGCCAGGAGTGATTCCTGAATGCAGAGGCAGAAATAACTCCTGAGCATCGCTGGATGCGACCCAAAAAGCTAAAAAAATGGTGGGGGCCAGAGAGATGGTAGCATAAGTAAGGCATTTGCTTTGACACAGCTGACATGGGTTGGAGACCCAGAACCCCATATGGTCCCCAAAGCACTGCCGTGTATGCCCTCTGAGCCTGGCCCCAGCAGGATTGATTCCGGAGTGCAAAGGCAGGAATAAGCCCTGAGTACTGCTGGCTTTGGCACCCACTCCAAAGATGGAAATACTAAGCACCCAGTGCTGCCCAGGTAGCTGATTACTGCCGGTGGTAGCAAGGAACCATGTGATACTGGAGGTGAGCTCAGAAAATCATCTACAGGCATAGAAAGCCTTGATCACAGAGATTGAATTGACACATCTGTCATTCATAAACCTGCTCACCCTGACATCGACCTTTCTGTTCAATTCACAAAACAGACTTGTTTTTTGGGGAGTTGAGGGTAAGGGTACAGCCAGAAATGCCCAGTGGCTCTGAAGGCAGGATCACTCCGGGTGGACTTGGGAGGGGAAGCTGGGATCGTATCCCAGTCATCCTGTGCAAGGCAAATGCCCTCCAGTCCCTAAAATCGGAATTTCAATTTACCTTGAATGATTCATTCAATCTCCGGCAGCCTTTGGGATGAACAATGCCTCCATCATCTCTGAGATCCTCACAGCTTGCCCTTTGGCCATTTTTTTCCATTTCTGGATCCCACCCCTTTGAGGCTGAGGGGTTATTCTGGTCTACTCACTCAAGAATTATTCCAAGTGGTGGTTGGGGAACCCTATTGTAAATACTGCAGATCTAACACTTTAATCTCTTAATAATGAACACTCCTAGTCATTCTTTATGTTACAATTCTCAAGTACAAATGAACTGACTTTTTCCTGCTTTGCACACCCCCAACTGATTTGGTAAACAAAGCCTTTAACTTGTTTGAATTCAAACTGTTATTTATTTCTAGAAAAGTGAGAAATAAGGAGCTTAAGAAAGAGTCCAGTGACTAGATCAATGATGGTTGGAGGGATTGCTAGGGATGGTATCCCTGAGCACTGAGCACTGAGCACTGCCCAAGAGTTGGGAGATGTGTGCTGAAAGTAGACAAAGAACCAAACATGATAACCTCTTCGTATTTGTATTGAAAACCATAATGCCCCAAAGTAGAGAAAGAATGAAAAAGAAAGTGCCTTCCATACAGGCAGCATGTGGGGTTGGGTGGGGGTGCAAGAGGGATACTGGGGACTTCGGTGGTGGAAAAATACACTGGTGGAGGGCTGGATGTTCAATCATTGAATGACTGAAACTTAGCCATGAAAGCTTTGTAAATAGCTCATGGTGATTCAGTAAAGGAAAATCCTCACAATAAAGAGAAAAATAAAAAACGATAATCCAATGGGTATTAGTCCAGTGCCTTGCTTGTGGCTTGAACCCGTAAAATGTATCAAAGAGGGACTGGAGCCATAACACAGAGGGGGCCATTTGGCTTGCATGAGACCCACAAGGCCGATCTAAGTTTGATTCCTCAGCCCCTCTCAGAGAGCCCCACAAGCTGCCGAGTGTATCTCGCCCACACGGCAATGCCTGGCAAGCTACCCGTGATGTATTTGATATGCCAAACACAGTAACAAGTCTCACGATTGAGACATTACTCGGCCTGCTTGAGCAAATCAATGAACAATGGGAGGACAGTCCTCGTAGGTACAATGAATTGTGAGAAGCAGCTTGCCCACCATTTCTCATTTGTCACCCTGGTTGTAAAGAGCACCTAGCCAAACATTTCTCACCCTGGTCGATCGGCCATGAAGGGTATATGACATAAACGAGTTAATTGGATGAAAGTACAATTTGGTGGGAAGCAACTCTGGCCCTGAGGATATGACTTAACGGAGCAAATTGGCGTGAAATAGCCCCTGATGTTTACACAGACACAGGACTGGAGAGTTAGGAGTCAACACACCTGTATCTTGTGTCCTATGTCTGACTGATAACATGCCTTAACCTATAGGAATTCTTGCTGTCTTGATGTATGAGAATATTTCCTTGATATTTAAGTCTCATGTATTCTGGATCTGACTGAAAATATGTTTTCTTGAAGTATGACATTGATAGTCTTTTTACATTTTGGGTCACACCTGGCGATGCTCAGAGGTTACTCCTGGCTCATACACTCAGTAATTGCTCCTGGCGGTGCTTGGAAGACCATATGGGATGCTGGGAATCGAACCTGTGTCGGCCATGTTGGCTGAGTGCAAAGTAAACGCCCTACCCACTGTGCCATCGCTCCAGCCCCAAGATTTATTTTTTTTATTATGGGAATATTTTCTTGATATACAAGTCTCATGTATCCTGGATCTGACTGACAATATGTTTTCTTGAAGTATGACATTGATTTTTTTTTCTCCCATGTTTGTATTTGGAATGCTTGAAGTTATATCTACTTTTGGAAGTTTTTTTTTCTTTTCTTTGAGCTTGCTTCTGGGGCCTGAGAGCCCAGGATGGCTATATAAACCCTTGACTATAAGCACTCAGGGTTGAGCTCTGACCTATGTGTTAGGATGCTTCAGCCCCGAGTTCGATTCCTCCGCCCCTCTCGGAGAGCCCGGCAAGCTACCGAGAGTATTCGATATGCCAGACACAGTAACAACAAAGTCTCCAATGGAGACGTTACTGGGCCCGCTCGAGCAAATCGACGACCAACGGGAGGGCCCAGCTAGCTGGATAATAAAATCTCGATGTGTGGTTTGCATTCCCGCCGGACTCTTTGTCTGAATCCTCAGGGGTGATCTCCGATCCCAACACAGGTGAGTGTCTCCGGTCCCTCCCTGGCATGGATACTGCGCAGTGTGTGGTGCCCTGAACTTGTGTGAATTGTGCTGCCGACCCCGGCTGCCTTGGGCTCCTGGATCCAGGTGAGTGTGTCGGGCTTACGCTGACCTTCCTTCTCCGAAACTGTGCATCTTGAAAACTTGCTTTGTTTCTTCACTTTGCTCCATTCTTCTTCATCTGTCATGTGCCCATGAGACTCGGAACCCTCCATGTCCCATCTCCCTCTGTCACTTACCAGCCTGGCTGCACAGCCCGCAACGTCGGGGTGCCCTTTTCAGGAGCAGCAGAACCACCTCCCCCCCCCCAATCTCTGTCCCTACACTTGTCTTTGCCTCGGATCATTAGCTTGGTTTTTGAGCAAACTGGAAAAAGTACTTTTATTTTGTTGTGGGGCCTGGTGTTGCAGAGGGTTTTTTCCTGATGGTCATCAGGGGTTCCTTTGGGTGGTGCTCAGCGATCTCTCCCTGTCACCCTGTGTGCCTACCTGCTGTTCTCACTCTGACTCACTAAGAGATTTTCTTCAGCCTTAATCCTTAAACGTGAATTATTGAGCCATTGACAAAGCTGGTTTTGGTGGAGCAACAGTACAGAGGGGATGGTGTTGTTCTTACCCATGACTGATCATGGTTTGATCCCCAGCACTCCATGCTCCCCCAGATATCACTGGTTCTAGACAAATACAAAAGCCCACAAATTACTATGAGGGCTGTCAGGCTCCTCACGGTGTTCCTCCCAGAGGATCTTCTCTTTTCTGTGGGCCTGTTTTTACTGAGAGAACCACAGAGATCCGCCTGCTGGCCTATTCATCCAGGGTCTATAGGATTAATTATTATCTGGCTTGCTGTGATCAATTTCAGAACTCAAACCACAGCTTCAGGATTTGGCATTGCTGCAGTTTCATTGAGAATGAGGTCATCAATATGAGGTAGCTGGCAAGATTCATAATAGAATAGACATATTTTTAGGCTGTTGGGATAGCTCAGTGGAGCAAGCATATGACTTCAACGGTGGAGGTCCAGGCTCCATCCCAACCACCACATCTATGGTCTCTCGACAACTTAGGAGGAAGTCCAGAGCCTGATGCTGGGAATGCAGGAACTTAATCTCCCTAGACACTGAAATGAGTCAAATGAAAACTTAAAAAATTCTAGTATTTTTCATAATAGTGGAATACTGTGAGTGTGCCTTCTCTAGAAAGTTAGCACAAGTCTTAATGGTGTCAGAGAACTGGTTTGTGGGCCCTAGTGATAGTGCAGTGGAAGGGCACTTGCTTTGTATGAAGTGGAAATCTGGGTTCCATCCCCATCACCCATGTGGTTCCTGGCGCCCCACTACGAATCATCGCAGAGCACTTCTTCGTGTGCCCCTTCCCAAATTGATACAAAGAAGAAAACAAAAACAATAAAAAACTCACTGATCCTGAAAATGATGTGCTTGTTCTGAGATCTTTCACATGACCCTTGTGGTCCATCTCGGCATGTCGTGTGCAGGCCTGCTCGGGTCACTAGCACTGCGTCCATTCTTCCACAAAGTCCCGAACAGTGATTTAAAGGCCCAGAGAGAAGATCGTTAGTGACTTCCTGGGAGGAACAAAGGACTCCTAATACCCAAATCTGAGAGATTTGGGGACATCAGTTCTTCAGACACCCTGGGCAACTGAGTAAAGGTTTGAACAAAGCATATACAAAGTGGTTCTTTGAAAAAAATCTCTGTAGCGACTTATATGCTGCCCGGTCTTATGTGCTCCTTATGCCCAGGGGCACAAGCACGTGGAGTGCCCCAGCACATGTGTCGCCCTCTTGAGATGTGTACTTTCATACTTCCATGTCTAATACTGGGATGTGTGTAGGGGTTCTCCCCAAGGGCGGAGAGGCCTGTGTTCTTTCTTGAACGCGTTACTCCCTCTCTCTGATTTTCTTCTCTTCCTCACTCACTTCCCCTCAACACCTTCAAAAGCCCCTCCAAATATAATCTGTTTTACTTGCCAAAAAATCTCTGCAGCTGTCCACAGGTACTGTTGTGCTTCAGTCCACATCAAATATCACATGAGCCTCAAAGTTTTTGAGGTCATGAACCAAGGAGACAAGGAGACGTCAACAAATAAATTTTGGAGGAGTGTATTCACAGCATCTGGAGGGCAGTCCTGCTAGGCAAGAGCATCAGCCTCCCACCACAAGCACAGGCGAGGAAAAAACACATCCTACACACGTGTCATTTTCATAAGCACCCACAAAATTAGTTAACTCATATGTCCCATATCCTGACACCTGTTAGGGTCCGAGATCATGACAGCCTCACCTGTCAAGGAGAACTCTGAGAGACCAAGTCCATGCAAAAGCAAGAGGTTTATTTGAGCATGCTTGGGCTCACAGCATGACCGCAAACCATCAGTGACAGAGAGCCCCGAGCCTCTTCAAAGGGGGCTTTTTATAGGCCATCTTCCCGCGCATTTCAGAAATGCCCACGCACAAATCACCCAATACATTTGAATTATCACATTAGATACTGCACGCAGGCAGCCAGTCATTTTGCAACAAGCCATCAGCACCAGCCACTCTCTTCTGTACCTGTCACCAGGCCATCCCACCGGGCAGTCAATTACGCCTTTTCGGGTTTTATGGCCCTATTAGGTGAATTCCAGGGCAAGAAAATACCTCATTAGGCCTTCTCTGAACTTGTGGCCTTATTAGGCGGATTCCATGGCAAGGAGATGCCTCATTAGGCCTTTTCCAGCCTTGTGGCCTTACCTGGCGAATTCCAGGGGCAAGGAGGAGATGGGGGTACCTGGTGTTGTCAACCTGCCGCAGCTGCAGGGGGGATATGGGCTGGGACTTGCTTTGCTAGGGCCCACTTGTCATGGGGCTATCTTTCAACACCCAGTAAATTTACGTCGACATAAAGTGAAGCAAGCCTTGACATAGAAAATAATAAAACTGATTATACAAAGCAATCAAGTATTGATCATAAACCACACCATTCTTGTGCACCCTAAGCCATTGTTCCTATTTCACTCCATGATTGGCAGGTGCCCTTGTGAGGGATTGCAAGAAATTAAGTCTATAAATACAGATATCAACTCTTCAAACTAAAAAGTAAACTTCTAAAATAACTAAGTTTTGTGTTTTACTATTAAACACTGTACTACTTTAGCACTGTCGTCCCATTGTCCCACTGTTCATTGATTTGCTCCAGCAGGCACCAGTAACGTCTCCATTGTGAGACTTGTTGTTGCTGTGTTTGGCATATCGAATGCGCCCCAGGGAGCTTGCCAGGCTCTGCCATGTGGGTGGGATACTCTTGGTAGCTTGCTAGTCTCTCTGAGAGGGATGGAGGAATCACACCCGGGTGGGCTGCGTGCAAGGCAAATGCCCTACCCACTGTGCTATTGCTCCAGCCCTCCATTTTACTATACATTTTATTCATATTTTCCTCTAATAAACTAAAACTCATAGCTGAACAATAGGTCAACACAACTGAAAAAGTGACTTTCTCCTGCACACCCACTCTATAATTCTTCTTGAGCACTGGTTCAAATTTTGAAAGAATTTAATTTTTGCTGCATAATTCATCCACTACTAAACTAATCAATGACCACTCAGCTACAGAGCGAAGAAGGGACTTTCAATTCATGTGGCTGATCTATTTTAGATCCCAGTTGAATTCAGTGCATTGTCGACTTGAGCACTGTTTGAAGAGTTGATGAGCACAGAGCTAAGAGTAGCTTGAGAACACCACTGGATATGAAGATATACAAACACATAGACAGGAATATTGACTACACATAGAATGCTTTCCATTCCTCAATTCCTGAGCATCATTCTGGGTTACCCCAAGGCCCATTCTGGGCTTTTGATTGACTTAGTTTCATGCTCAACTGTTGTAACAGAATACATGAACAGTTGGAGCTACTCCAGCAATTGGAAGTTTTGTGCAATTAAAAAATATCAGTCTGGGGTGGGGGGTGGGGGGTGGGAGGCATACTGGGATCCACGGTGGTGGGAACCGGTCACTGGTGGAGAGATGGGTATTCAAAATAAATAAATAAATAAATTTAAAAAATAAAAATACTTAACATAAAAAATAAAAAATATAAAATAAAAAAAATTAGTCGAACTGGGAGTAGCTGCCCCAGGATCCATGGTTAGAACCCCAGAGGGTTCCCCGAGCCCTGTTCCCCTGAGCAGTCAGGCAAAAGTCTAGAACATTACAGAATATGTCCCCCCAAAAATAAATAAACACAAAACATGATATCTGAATATTAACGCGCAGTAATTTCTGAGCGTTATTTTTTGGTGGTCTTGGTTGGGGGTCAGGGTTGGAGTACTGTACTGGTGGGTGTTTACATGGAAATCCTTGTGAATTTTATTCCCTTAGTGAAAATGTAAACATTTTGCCTCCATAGGCTATGTGTTCAGCCCCTCCCTCTCAATCTATCTGGTACGTGGTGAGCCCCCAATGTCCTGCTAGCAACCAAGCAGATGTCCTGCTAGAAATCCAAGACCAGAAACGGAAACAAAAATTGAACTTTCTCTACCAAAAAAAAAAAAAAAGAAAGTCTGGATAGCAAAGAGGATATGTGGAGAGAGATTGACACTGGTGGTTGGATGCATGCTGCAAAATTGTATGTCTAAGACTCAACTAAGAATAACTTTGTAGGGGCTGGAGCGATAGCACAGTGGGTAGGGCATTTGCCTTGCACTCTCCAACTGAGGTTCAATTCCTAGTATCCCATATGGTCCCCTGAACACGGCCAGGAGTGATTCCTGAGTGCAGAGCTAGGAGTAACCTGAGAGCATCGCCAGGCATGACCCAAAAAGAAAAAAACAACCTTGTAATTCATGGTGTTTTAATAAAATTTTTAAAAAAGAAGAGATTGTGCGAACATTTAATAGGTTAACAATACATATAAAAAGCTATAATAATTTCTAAGAGATTAAAGAAGCAAAAATCAATGATAAACAATATTTGAGTCAACATTAGTGTATTGATGGGGGATGGAATTGACTGAAAATTAAAAAATCCTAAATTTTATATTTATTTGGGACAAATACCAAACTACTGATCCGAATTATAATTCGTAAGGTATTTAAGCTCTAGGAAACTTTTAGGTAATGACTAAAAGTTTAAAAATGTCTTATAGTCTCTAAATCAATGGAGAAAAAATGTATATGAGGGAGGAAAATCTCTGTCTAAAAGAATAGGAGTGGGGAAGATGCCAGAATTTATTTTAAAATTAGAGAGGACCTGAGAGATAGTACAGTGGGTAAGGTGCTTGCCTTGCACACAGCCAACCAGAGTTCAATCCCAGGCATCCCGTGTGGTCCCCCAAGTATCACCAGGAGTACTTCCTAAGTGAAAAGCCAGGAGTAACCCCTGAACATTGCTAGGTGTGGCCCCAAAACCAAACAAAGAAATTAGAGTAAGAAAAAACAAATAGCAAAATTGGGTGGCAAAATAAATTCAAATATATGAGGAATCATGATAGATATGTCTTGAATTTAATGTGAAATTGTCAGAGCAGATAAAAACATACAAATTTAAGCTGCATGTGTTTTTTAAGTACAAAAACACATAAAACAATAAGGGGGAAATGTTAGCAATAAATCTAAAGATATATAGTAATATCCACAAGAACGGTCACTGTCACTGTCACTGTCCTCCCGTTGTTCATCGATTTGCTCAAGAGGGCCCAGTAACACTGTGAGACTTGTCACTGTGTTTGGCATATTGAATACGTCACGGGTAGCTTACCAGGCTTTACCATGTGGGAGAGATACTCTCGGTAGTTTGCCGGGCTCTCTGAGAGGGGCGGAGGAATCCAACTCGGGTCCATGTTGGCTGTGTGCAAGGCAAACGCCCTACACACTGTGGTATCGCTCCAGCCCACAAGAACGTCAATGAAAGTTTATTAATACAACACAAAACAGAATTTAAGATAATAAATAGCTCTGTAGCACTGTCCTCCGCTGTTCAACAAATAGTTCGAGCAGTCACCAGTAACAGCTCCATTGTGAGACTTGTTGTTACTGTTTTTTGCATATTGAATACCTCACTGGTGGCTTGCCAGGCTTTGCCCTGTGAAGATAATAAATACAAAATGAAATTAGTATGATTGCTATATATTATTTAAAATTCAGACTTACCAGAAAGATTTAACAATTCCAACTTAAATGCACCTAATAAAGTAGTTTCAAAATATTTCAAGTATTTAAAATTCTTTTATTAAATCACCGTGAGAAAAACAAAGTTGTCCATGATTGAGTTTCAGTATTACAATGCTCAAACACCTGTCCTTTGACCCGTGTACACTTCTCAACACCAATGTCCTCAATTTTCCTCTTTCCAACCCCACCCCAAGTCTGCCTCTGCCACAGACAGACACTTTTTTTATGTGAAGAACTTAACACCATCATCTTTGTGGGCAATTCTATCATCACTAATAGGTAAATCAAGAAATTAGTTAAAAGTGTTACAGCTCTTTTAGAATTTGTCTAGCAGTTTTTCTGGTTGCTACTGGAAAGCCCACACTCACCCCCCAAACGAAATGAGTTGTGATACAAAATATTTTAAAAAGCAATAAACTTGTTCGTTTATTTATTTTATTTTTAGAAGCGCCAGGAATCAAATCTGAGTCCTTACACATGCTTTATCACTGAGACATATCCTTGATTCGTAAAATAAGTTCAGTTGTACATACAATACACTGTCCGCCAACAGTGTAGAATGCACATTCTCTCAAGCTCACAGAGAATACTTACAATGACTGGCCAGAACTAATATTAGTACCAACAAATTAAAATAAAAGCTGGTATCATATAGCCTGATTAAACATAGAACATAATTGTTATAGAGATAACACAAATTCCTGAAAGTAAAAAATAAATTTCTATTTACTCATGAGTAAAAGAAACTAAAATGGAAATTTGAGAGTACTTAGTTTCTATTTATTCACTTTTACCAGGAATTGTGGTTTGGGCCACACCCAGCTATGCTCAGATCTTATTCCTGGCTTTATGCTCAGAAATCACTTCTAGTGTGCTAGGATTTGGGAAGAAGGTTATTGGGCCTATCTGATGCCGGGGGAAAACTAGAAACACATGCAAGGCCTAACTTCCTAAAACACCTCTCTGACTCTGAAAGTTAGTTTTTAAAATACTGAATTTCAACATTGGTAAGATAAAGTTTATAAGCTGCTTGAGGGAAATCTATAATTTTGAGTACATACATTTGTTTTTCTAATGTCTGAAAATTCAGCAAGTAATTTATGTAATTAAAGAAAGTAATCAGGAAAAGAAGTAAAATAAACTAAAGTAAAATTTTTCAAAAGGTGATAATAAATGCAAAAGCATAAATTAATGATATAGAAAACAAATAAATAATTGGGATAAACCAAATAAAAAAATTGTTTAACATGAGTAATACATTTCCGACTACTAAAAAATCACTTAATCACTTAACTTCCCGTTAGTCGTCGATTTGCTCGAGCGGGCGCCAGTAACGTCTCCATTTGTCCCTGTTGCGTGCTAGTGTAGCCCAATGGCATCTGTTCGCTCTGGGAACATGAAGGGCCTCAAACCGATCGTTCATGATCTTCAGGAAGAAGTCTGACCATCTGGTAGGTGGGCGGCCACGCGGTCTCTTGACATCCCGTGGAATCCAATCAGTAACAGCTCTAGTCCAACGGTCGTCTTTAAATCTCATTACGTGACCAGCCCATCTGATTTTCGACACCTTGGCAAATGAGACAGCGTCCCTGATCCTTGATCGTCGACGGATGTCAGAACTCCGGATTCGTTCTCTCATTTGAGTGGAACGTGATATTCCAAGCATAGCTCTTTCTATTCTTTCTATTATTCTTTGGGAGACCTGAATGGCGTTCTCATCTTGTTTGCGTAGGGCCCAGGTCTCTGAGGCATATGTTAATGCAGGAAGAACAGTGGAATCAAAGAGATGTGCCCGGAGCCGGAGGTTCTTCGTCCTCTTAGCTATTTCTTCCAACTACTAAAAAAAAATTTGAAAAAAGAAAGCTCCACCGGTTCCCCCAAAGGTACAAATAAAACAAGAATATAAATGAGACATATTGAAATGGTCAATGGTCAACAGAGATTAAAATCTACTAAGGGATATAATGCACAAATGTAAATATTTTTGAAAATTTACGTAAAACATGAAAATTTTTAGAGAATGCATTTATTGTAATTTTTTAAAAGAGAAAGAGGATATCCAAATGATCCTATATAAAGTTGAATTAGTGCCCATACATTTTTCATACAAAAAATAATAATAGGCTCTAGAGGATTTTCAGGTGAGTTTTACCAAATGTTCAAAAACAGATGATTCCAATCTTACATGAATTATTCATTGAATATAAAAAAAGAGCCACTCCCAATTCATTTTATGAAGTGATGACTATGTATATGTAAAATGTTAATGCTTCTCATTTTTTAAAAAAATTGTATGTTTATATGTTTCATTTTTAATTTCTTCCTCTATCTGGAACTGATTATATGTGTATATATACATATATATATATATGTATACATAGATTGATATAGATGTTGATATTGTCTTAGTACCATTTATTTAAGTGGGGGAGATGCAAAGAGATGAGAGAGATGCAAAGAGCCTCAACAATAAAGAAAAGGAGCCCTCATGTGACCGAAAAGACTAGAAAAGGTAGGCGTCAATAAAAAGATGATTCTTTGGGGATGAAAGGGAGTTTATCAAATGAAGAAAATAGGCGAAATAAAACACAGAAGTCTTATTAGTAAAATCATGTTTATAAAGGTACTATCAGTAACATTCAACTGGAAGTATGTTTCTCAAAGGGAAAATATTTCTGGAGGAAAAAATAAATTACAGAGCACACTTATACATTCATTAGGAATCAATCTTTCTTTCCCTTTCCCTTTTTCTGACTTCTCCTTCAGTCTCTCTCTCTCTCTCTATCTCTCTCTCTCTCTCTCTCCCCACCCCCAGCCTCTTTTCCTCTCCCTTTCCTTTCCTTTGCCTTCTGTCTCCTGGTTATTACGAGTGACATATTCCATTCAATGACAGCAAAAAGAATTCTACTCTTTCTGGTCAATGGAGAGGCTTTTCCATAAAACATAGCAAACACTTCAGCAGTGTGGGTAACTTGCTTTGGTTTGAAGCATGCTAAATTATTCTGTATCTTGGACAATGACATAATGCCATTAATGTGTGTGCCTGTGTCTATGAGATACTATTGTAACACTGTAACACTGTCCTGCAATTGTTCATCAATTTGCTCCAGTGGGCCCAGTAACGTCTCCATTTTGAGACTTGTTATGAGACACTATATAAATTCTTAATTTTACGAACTGAGAAGAGCAGTAATGATATTTTTCAATGAAAGCTATGTTTAGGCAACTCAGTGATTAAAAAATAAAATAAACAAATTGTTAGCTTGATATCCTTTATCTTTATTTTACAGTATTAAGTTGATATATAACTCTTTTGTACAATGCATTTATGAAATTTAAACCCATGCTCTCATTTACAGAGAAGCTCAAATGATCTGTCGGAAGATATAATGGTTTCTTGGTAACAGGTTTGATAGTGAAAGAATTTTCAGAGTGCTAAATTAATGATTAATATATTAACTATTCCATGCTTTTCTATTCAGATTTTTCCTTTAATGCATCAAATGGTCAATATAAACTGAACATTTAACATAAAAAAAAAAGAAAGGACGAGTCAGGAGTATTTGGAGCCTGGCCCTTTAAGACTCTGACCGGAAGTGTCGGTGACGTCACGGAGCCCCGCCTTTCCCTGGGGTCTTTGGGGCGGCGGAATCTCCCGCCAGGCACCGGAGTCGTCGGAGCGTGAGCAGTCGGGGAGGGGCGGGAAGGGGCGACCAGGCGGACTAGGGGGTCCCGCCCAGTTCCTCCTCAGCTGCCTGAGAGAGCCGCTCCTCAGAGCCTCCTCCTCCGCAGGCTCGCTCTGGGCACCCTGAGCCTCCGCGGTCTCCGCCTTGTGAGCGGGGGTCGCTCTGTGCCGAGCGGGCGGTGGCCCCTCCCCTGGACGCCCAGCCCCCGCCCAGAGGTTTGTCCCGTTTATTCTGCATTTTATGGAACAGGGGGCTGTGCTGGAGGCGTCTCCCTGGGCAGCTGTGAAGGGGCGGTCCGGGAGGCGCTGAAGAAAAGTGGTTGAGGAAGACGCCTGGGGGCTAGTCTTGCAGGGGTCCCTGGCCTCCCACGCAGCCTCCTCCCCCAGGTAAGCCGTGGGAGGCGTTTGTTTCGTTCTTGTTTTCGAAACAATTTTCGTTCAGGGCTGACTCCTGGCTCTGCCCTCAGGGATCTCTCCTGGCGGTGCTGGGGGACCCACGGGGATGCTGGCTCGATCCTGGTCAGCAGCATACAAGGCAAGTGTCCCCTCCATGTACGTGCCTCCTGCCCGGTGGGGTGGGGGTGGGGGGCGATTCCTCACTCGCTTGGGTCCAATAGTATGCGGTAGAGCTTTTGACTTTCACATCCCCCCAACTCCAGTCGGTTCTGGGGTCCCACAGGAAGCTGTGAGAGAATGCAGAGCCTGGTGACAGAGGAGGTGGTGCCTAAGGGCTGTTTGGGGCCACAGGGGTCCTGCAATGGAGTGTGCAGTGTTAGCAGGAAGTCACCTCTGCTCTTTCAGTGCATGCCCTGAGCGCTCTCACGAAGGATAAATGATCACCATGGCTCCCTTGCCTTTATCGGTTTGTTTTAATTAACTTTTAGTAGGTTTTTGGGGGGCAGACCTGACTATACTCGGGTTGCTCCAAGTGGTGCTCAAGGAACCATATGGGATGGCAGTAGAGAAATATCGTTTTTCTCCAGTAAGACGAGCACCTCTGCAGCTGTACTATGTCTGCAGCCTCTTTGCACAGAAAAATTTTGATTTGTTATTTTTGAATTGTAGATTTTGGTTCAAAGCATTCAGAGCTCAGGACTTAGTCGAGGATCTGAGCTCAGTATCGTGATTGGCAGTGCTCAGGGGGGCCCTAACTGCTGTGGAGAATTGAATCTGGCTTAGCTGCTGGAAAGAAACACACCCTATCGACTGTACTATCTCTGCTAATCCTATGTAATTGTTTTCCACAGAAAAAGATTTTTTGGTTCACCTGTCAAGTTTTCAGCCTCGCTCTACCCACTGACCCTCTCTCCCAGACCAGGTGTGTGCCCTGCTGTTGGAATGAACTTCATTCGGAAAGGGGGTTTCCAGGGACCAGGTACACTAAGTCGTACATGCCTCACTCTGGAGGCTGGTGCAGTCCTAGAGCAGGAGGAAGTCTGTCTTTTATTTTCTGGCTTCTTTTTGCTACAAACTTGGAGATGGTCAGGGACTCTGCCCCTCTGTCTATGTGTCTCTGAGAGTCCATGTCCCCCACCTTAAAGCACGTGCTCAACCCTTTGAGCTACTCTCCCGGGGTCTATTCACTACTAGGGGAGCAGGTGAGATGGGATTTGGGGCCACACCTGCCAGTGCTTGAGGACTGCATCCTGCTGGAGTTTGTTCATGTTAGTTTTCTTTTGCGGATAGTTTTTGGTGTGGAGAATGGGGGCTCTAAATCCCTGGAGATACCCCGAGTGTTTAATCTGGCTCTAGATTTAGGTATTATTCCTGGAGTGCTGTGGCGGCGACCGGAATGTAGAGAAGTGATTGGTGTCAGCAAGACAAGCATCGTAGCAGTTTACAGTCTGTCCGTACAGCAATTTCTGCTTTCATATCAAGTTGCAGAGCTCTGTCTAGACCCCTGTCTATCAAGGTAAGCACACTGAGAAAAGGTTCTGTGCATGTGTGTGTGTGTATGTGTGTTCAAAGTTTGGTTTTCTTTATAGAGGAGAGGGTCGGCCCCAGTTATAGAGCCACATTCTGCGCTATGGTTGCGGGGGGCAGTCCTCCTGCCGGCCTGCAGGTGGCGCTGATGCGTGTGAGCTGGCCTTGGAGTCAGCTCCTGGCTGGGCCTGTGAGCACCTTCTATGGGACCCATGGGGGAGACCCCAGGCCAAGGCAGCGCTGAGTTTTCTCTCTCATAGCCAAGCCCAGACCTTCTGTTGGGAACGTCAGCA
Source organism: Sorex fumeus (assembly GCF_029834395.1). Taxonomy (NCBI): domain Eukaryota; kingdom Metazoa; phylum Chordata; class Mammalia; order Eulipotyphla; family Soricidae; genus Sorex; species Sorex fumeus. The sequence goes on along the minus strand of NW_026606371.1, from coordinate 148,692 downwards.
CTCATTTTCTTCTCCTGGGGAAACAGAAGCATCTGGCATTGTTCCCAAGGTGGTTCCATGAGCCAGTGCCCAAGGGTGTGGCTGGTCAGAGATGGGGAGTTGTGCTGCTCTCCAATGTTCTCAGCTCTGACTTCTCCAGGTTTCTGGTCCTCGGAAGAAACAGAGGCGGCAGAAGATGGTGACATGCCATCTGTCACACCAACCCCAGGTAGGAGGGGAGTAACAATATGAGGTGCTGCAGTGACAGGAGTGCTCAGGCTTCCTGGGACAAATATGTCTGAGTTATTTCAGGAAGGATCCTGTGATGTGCCTCCTGGTGGGAGTGCCAGTCGCTGCTGTTGGAGGTGATGTTTGTGTCAGTTTTGTTGTATTTGGCTTTTGGATCACACCCAGCTCAAAGAGTACTTGTACCTCAGTGCTCAAGGATCACTCCTGACAGATCTCAGGGACCACGTGGGTTGCTGGGAGTCCTGGGTTTGTATCTGGGTATTTTGTTTTCTGTGATTCTGGGGATTATACTCTCGGCTCTGCACTCCGGCATTGTAACTGGCAGTGCTTAGGGAACCCTATGGGTTGGCGAGGATCACCAGCCCTACTCGCTGTCTGCAACCTGCTGTCCTGTTACACAATCCTGCTCCTTTATTTCTTTTTAGAGTTACTTTTGTCTCACAGGGGAGATGCATAGGACTTCCTCTTGACTCTGTTCTCTGGATTCCTACCTGGTGTGTATCACGGGGCCCCTGGGGTCTGCTGGAGTCATTTGCTCCCTGGCAGCTACAGTGACTCAAGTCCAAGGACATGCTTATTACTCCTTATTTTGTCCTTCACGCTCAGGAGAGAGTCGCTGCTCTGGAACACATTCTGCTTTTACTCGCTGCTCTGTTTGCAGTTCTGGGCATGTGCTGGTCTAGGAGAGCCAGAGAAATGGATCTCTGGGTCGGGCACAGCTGTTGGGCTCAAGACACTTTTGCCGCTTCGAGAGCCACTTGGAATGGCCCTGAACTGTGATGAGAGTCCTGCAGGCGTATATGTGCATATGTAGATGTCTGGACATTGATTGACCCTTTCTCCCTAGAACGTGGGCTATGGGGTGCAGGGGGTGTACGTATAGTGTTTTAGGCTGAAAGTAGGGTCACCCATTTGGGTTCCAGTGGCTCCGTTCACAGTTGTTACTCTGCAGTGCTCATAGGAGCAGTGATTGGGATGCTTTATTCCTCCGACTGCTGCATCTGGCCTCAAGTTCAAATTCTTTGTTTTACATAGATTTGGCTTTGGAAATAACCCTTGCAAATACTCAGATTATCCCTGGCTGTGTATTCAGTTATTCATGCTATATTCTGGGACCATGTGTGCTACTGGGGATCAAACCCGGATGTGTGTGCAGAGTCAGTGTCCTTTTGCTGTAATGTCTCTCCCACCAGAGTTGATTTATTTCTTCGGGTCTCACCCCATCCGGCACTGCTCTGTTTTAGTCCACGGGATCACTTTCAATGGTTCTTGGTTTATCAAGTCTCAGAGATTGCCTGTGGACTGTGAGGGATCACAGCTGACGGCTTGAGGGACCCTATGGAATGTCAGAGTCAAACCTTTATTGGTTGTGAGCAAGCCCAGTGCCCCACATGCTATGCTGTCTGTCTGGATCCTTTTTTGTTTACTTTTAAAAACAATTGTGGGCTTTGGCCATTTTTGTTCATTTTTGCATTTACTGCAGTCAGGTATCACTTCAAGTGTGCTGATGATATACCATGTGCTGCTGGGTCTAGTGTGCCAGTAGAGTGGGTAGGGTGATTGTCTTGGAAGCAGTGGACATGGGTTCTATTCCTGGCATCCTGTGTGGTCCCTGAGCACCAGCAGAGGTGATTCCTGAGTAGAGAGTCAGGAGTAAGCCTGTGAGCATCCCAAATGAGGATCCCAAAACAGACAAAAACAAAAGTACAAAATGTGATGCCATCAAACTCCTCTAGGCTGTGTGCATGATCGAGGCTATACTGTCTCTTGTATTTTCTTGGGACCCATATTACACTCTTAAACCAAAAGCTAGATCTTAGCTCTTGTATAACCACAGATCTGTGGCTTTTCAGAAGTACAGATTCTGTTTATGCCTTCCCTCTAATTTACTCTGTGCGGTAGGGCATTTGCCTTAGAAGTGGCCCACATGGCCACTATTTCTCCATCCCTCTCGGAAAGACCGGCAAGCTACCGAGAGTATCTCACCAGCACGGCAGAGCCTGGCAAGCTCCCCGTGACGTATTCAGTATGCCAGACACAGTAACAACAACGTCTCCAATGGAGACGTTACTGGGCCTGCTCGAGCAAATCGATGAACAACGGGAGGGCCTTTACCTTTTATATAGACACACGAGGTTTTCTTGTCACCTTTTCCTTCTGACCAATCCATGCCCCATCTCTCTAGGGTTCAGGGCATTCTGAGTTAAAGCCTACTGTGATCTCCTAGCTGAAAGGAGGAGCCCTGAGACCCGTGAGCAAAGACATGCATGCAGGGGAGTGTCTAATGACCCTACCTGTCTCAGGCCATGGGCAGGGTGTGGGTGCCCTAAGGCAGCAGAGCTCTTGGTCTCTAGACACTTTTTCCACTTCGAAAGCCAATTGGGATGGCCCTGAACCATGACGAGAGTCCTACAGGCACATATCTGCATGCATAGTCGGTGACTAGACATTGCGTGTCCCCTTCTCTTTCGAACATGGGCTGTGAGGTGCAGGGGGTGTATGTTTAGTGTATTGGGCTGAAAGCAGAGTCACTCATTTGGTTCCCACTGGTTCCATGCAGTTGTTAATCTGCAGTGCTTGTAGGAGCCCTCGGTCAGGAGCAAGACCGCCACCTTTAGAAACCTTGTAGTAGAGCATACTCAGATTTTATCAGATGCAGCTGTCTTAGAGAGATGTTGGGTTCTGTCAACCAGGAGTGTACATGGAGACTGTTCCAAGGGAACAGAATCTGAGCCCCTCAAGGGCTCTGTGTTCTAGCCTTGCAGCCCAGGGAACAGAGTAGAAATAGACCCTGACTCTTGCCGCCCTGTGTGTTGGCTCAGGACTCGGTGACCTTCCCCGATGTGACCGTGAGCTTCACCCCACAGGAGTGGATGTGCCTCTCAATGGAAGGACTACAGGCACATGATTCTGTAGACCTACGAGGACCTGTCAACCGTTGGTGAGAGCAGTGTGGGGCCGACCGTGTCTGGAGAGAACCACGTGGGCTCCCTGTCCCAGGCTATGGCTGTGTATCCAAGAGTAGCGGGGACTGTGATGGGCCAGGATGTCGGACAGTTGTGCAGTAGCTGTTCCTCTAGTTCCTTCCCTGGTTTTGTTTTTGGTGCTCACCTTTGATGTTTGGGGATTACTCTCAGTTTTGTGCATAGGAATCACTCTCTGTGGGATTGCAGGAGTCTCTGGAGCGTTAGGGGTCTACCCAGGATGGCCCCAGGCATGGCAAGCTCCCTTTGTGCTGTACTGTCGTTCAGGTCCCGCTAATTAGTTTGTGTCATTCCTGAGTTCGCTTCTCAGTTTAATTCTTATGGTACATATTACTTTTGTGTATTTGTTTTGGTTTTGATTTTGGTTTTATTTGGGGGCACAACGGCAATGCACTAATTGTGCTGAAGGATCACTCCTGGGATTGCCTGAGGCCTATGGTGTGCTGAGTATTGGACCCATTTGCCAGCTTAAAAGGTTGCCGCCTTACCCCTCCTACTGTTGCATTTGTCCGTCAAGTTCAAATTCTTTCTTTGGCATTGATTTCGCTTTGGGGCTTCACCTGCCGGTTCTCAGATTATTCCTGGTTGTGTATTAAGTTACTCATGCTGTAGTCTGGGACCATGTGTGCTGCTGGGGATCGAACCTGTATGTGTGTGCACCGTCTGTGTCCTAACGCTGTGATGTCTCTCCTACCACTGTTCATTTATTTCTTAGGGTCTCACTTCATCAGACACCGTTCTGTTTGAGTGCACGGGATCAATGGTTCTTGGTTCATCAAGTCTCAGGGTTTTCCTCTGGTCTGTGTAGTGAGGGATCACAGCTGACTGCTGAGAGACCGATGGAATGTTGGAATCAAACCTCTGTTGGGTGTGAGCAAGGCCAGTGCCCCACATGCTGTGCTGTCTGCCTGGATCCTTTTCTGTTTACTTTTATAAACAAATTGCAGACATTGGCCAACTTTGTCCATTTTTGGATTTGTGATGCTTTTGGGTTTACTGCACTCAGGCATCACTTCAAGTGTGCTGATAACATACCAGGTGGTGCTGGGACTAGAGTGCCAGTTCAGTGGGTACGGTGATTGTCTTGCAAACAGTGGACATGGGTTCTATTCTTGGCATTCTATGTGGTCCCTGAGCACCAGCAGAGGTGAATCCTGAGTACAAATTCAGGAGGAAGCCTTGACCATCCCCAGGTGAGGATCCCAAACCAGACAGAAACAAAAGTACAAATTGTGATACGATCAAACTCCTCTTGGCTGTGTGCAAGATCAGAACTATACTATCGCTGGTATTTTCTGAGGCCCCATATTACACTCTTAAACTAAAAGCTAGATCTTAGCTCTTCGATAACCACAAATATGTGGCATTTCAGAAGTGCAGATTCTGTTCATGCCTTCCCACTAATTTACTCTGTTTTTGGAGGGACACGTGGGGCTTACTTGGCACCTTTTCCTTCTGACCAATCCATGCTCCGTCTCTGTAGGGTTCAAGGCATTCTGAGTTGAAGCCTCCAGTGATCTCCTGGCTTGAAGGAGGAGCCCTGAGGCCAGTGATTAAAGGCGTGGAAGCAGGTGAATGTCTGAGGACCCTACCTGTCTACCTGGATAGTGTGTGGGTGTCCTAATACATATGAAACACGCTGGTGACTGTAGGGGCCTCGGGCTCCTGGATCTAGGTGTCTGTGCAACTCTCACATTGCCCTTCACTCCTCTGGACTCTCCATCTTGGAATGATCCTGTGTTTTACTTTCTTGGTTTGACATTTTTCTGCATTTGCCAGTCCATGACATTCACCCTCCTTGGTCCCTGAGCATCACTGAGATTGTTCAAAAAACAAAACCCAAAAATCTTTTGTAGGATTTCCAAGCTTCTCACAGTGATCCCCCCAAGGGATTTCCTTTTGTTTTGGGATGCTTTGGGGTATGACAACTGTAGAGTTGTCCTCCACCTGCACTGCCTCATTCAAGGATGTTCAATTGGACGTATTGTGTTTGGTTTCAGAACTCACAACAGGGCTTCAAGGTTTGACCTTTCAACAATTTGTTTTAGGGACACAGTTACTGAGTATGAGTGAGCTGGTAAGATTTGCAAATTTGATATCAATATTATTATTTTTTTTCCTTTTTGGTTTACGCCTGGCAATGCACAGAGTTTTCTCCTGGCTTTGCACTCAGGAGTTACTCCTGTTGGTGCTCAGGGGACCATATGGGATGCTGGGAAACGAACCCGGGTTGGCCGCGTGCAAGGCAAATGCCCTATCCGCTGTGCTATCTCTCCAGCCCCCTGAAATCAATAGTATTGTTCCAATGAAGAAGTTCAGTGGAACAGCATGTTATTTTTAAGGTGCAGGCTAGCCATGGCCAGTAAGAAATCCAGAATCCAATTCTTGGGGGTAGAGGACCTTTATTATGTATTCAAAAAATAAATACGAATACCACGGAACCTCTCGCCACCTGTGTTCACTGGTCACACACTGCTTTCTCCACCCTGAATGGCCACTGGCCATGGGTTCACAAAGGAGAAAACAAGGGCCTGGCTGGTTGGTATCAGTTACAGTTTATCCCAATCTCTCTCCATTCACTTTTGATTTTCCACTCTTCTCTCTCTTTTCTCCTTTTTACTCCTCTCCTGATTCTCCTGGATTCCTCCTGGATTCTTTCTTCCCTACTTTCCATGATACTCTTCTCCATTCTCTCTTATTCTCCCCTTGTATTCTCCTTCTAACATTATCCTTGGTTCTTTCCCCTCGCCCACTCTTCCAGCCTCCTCCTCTTGATTCTTCCTCCTGTATTCTCCCCTGTTCTTCACTCGGATTCCTCCCTGATCCCTCCTCCAACCTGCCCCCTGCCCACTGTTGCAGCCTTAGTTATATCCCAAGTCATAAACCTTGGAAACATCATAACTTTCATACTACATAACTCGATTCCCTAATAAGACTTTACAGTGTCAAAACAGGCCCCCCTTAAAGCCTGTTTTGTTTGTACCAGAGTGTTAGGTGTGCTTCAGATGTACTGTCAGGAAGGAAATGATCCTGGTAGTGTGTGACAAGTTCATGTGATGTCAGTCAGTAAGGGAAAGTCTATGTGAGTGTCCAGATATTTGGATTTTACGCGTATGTTAACTTGTAGTTTTTGGATCTTCTGGTGAAAGCCAGGAAGAATGTGTATAAATAAAAAGGCAAAAGAGATGCTGCTCGCTCAAGGCTGTCAAGGCTCTCCACTGTCCCATTGTTTGCTCTGACTCGGACTTGACTGAGGATCCTACCTGTCTACCTGGGCAGTGTGTGGGTGTCCTAATACATATGCAACAAGCATTTTTTTTTTCTTTTCGGTCACACCCAGACATGCTTAGGTGTTACTCTCACCACCTCAGGAATTACTCCTACCTTGGGGACCATAGGAGAAGGTGGGATTGAACCCAGACCAGACCTCGTACAAGGCAAAAACCGTCCTTGCTGGACTATCTCTCCAGCCCCTGTGGCTTGGCTTAGAGGCCCTGGGCTTTGGGGGATTATGGCACAGAAACAGACATACCATCTTTTTTAATTCACCCTGAATCATGTTCTGTCTGGGGAACCACAACCTGCTGAGCCCACTCCTAGCTCTAAGAAGTTTAGATATCTATACCTCAGGATCCTTATGGGGTACCTTATAGAATCCAGGTCTGTCGTGTGTGACCAGCTCCTTCCCTCCTGTGTCATCTCTGCCTCCCTTGTTTCAGTACTGATTAGCGTTGTGGAAGTATAAAGAATAAGTAATTTTTTGACTCATCTTAGCAAAATCGCACTGGCAAGGTTCTTTATTGGCGTGAAATGAAGAGTTATTTTAATTTTTAAACTTTTTTTCATCATTTTGGGTCACACTAAGACATGCTAAGAGATTACTCCTGGTGGTGCTCTGAGGCCCTGTTAAACCTTGTGGAAAACAAATATCCTACCTGCTGTCCTATCTCTTTGACACCTATTGGAAACAGTTTAAATGAAATTTATTGTGCGTAGAAAGACATTTGAAAGGATGGAATGGACCCCTTGTATCAAAGGTCTGACAGTGTTGGGAATATAGGTTAGTTCCTCAAGCTCCCCACATTCCAGCAGGCTGCTCTGTTTACCTGTGATTACTTGCAAGTTTGGTCACAGTCATGCATCCCACCCATCAGTTCAATAATATCAGAGGAAAAAATAAGTATTATAATTGGAATTAGCCAAGTCCAATTAATCTAGTTTTCACTAGAATGATGAATAGGATTCAGGTCTTTTGAAGGCCAAAAAATGCTTCATGGTGACCGGAATGCTTTGTTGCCCATTAATCTCCATGCTTAGTGTTGGAATATACTCTAGATTTTTATATGTATGTCCGTGTACATCATGATCACAACCATCCTGTTGTTCATCGATTGCCTCGAGCTAGCCCCAGTAACGTCTCCTTCGTCTTAGCCCAGATAATTTTTTTAAAAAGTGCCACATTCAAGGCTCTTTCAGTGTTAGGAGAATGAGACCCATCATTGTTACTGGTATTTGGCATATTGGGTACACCACGGGGAGTTTGCCGTACTCTTCCGTGTGGGCAGGTTACATATGGTAGCCTGCCAGTTTGTCCAAAGTAAGAATAAAATAATAAATATAAGTAAATGTACATAAATGTAAGTAAATTTTATATATGTGTAATTTATATGATATATTATATATTATGTATAACACACAAATACTCTATATATCTTTGTTGTTGGTGCACACCTGCACTTCTGAGGGCTTACTCATGGATTTTCACTTCTTTGGTGCTCAGGGGTATATTTGGAATTCTGAGGATTGAACCCAGATATACCATATGCAAGGCAAGCATCCACCTGCTCTTGTTCCATACTCTGGCTTTGGAATTGTGTTTCTGAAACTGCCTTCTGTGGTTTTCCTAGTAGGCAAGTTTACACTGGTCGTGCGTTTTCAAGAGGTAGTGTGTCGGCTGGTTGGACAGTATTATTGGACAGTGCTCTCTGATGTTCTAACCAGACTTTTCTCTTTTCCAGTGTCTGTCCAGCTCTCTGAGCTTCTGCTAGGACATTTCCACTCTGCATTTCCAGGGCTGGCTTTGGAGTCACTGCTTTTGCCCCATCTTGATTAATTCGCTGGGAATCGTAAGGTCAGGTGCTCTGAACCAACCTGCCTGATTTACCTTGAATTTACCCACATGTGCTTTGCCTGATGAACTGTGTGAGGGCATCGGTTCAATGTTTGACTGACCAGTACAGGATCAGGGGTCTTCTCTTTATCCCCAGCCCCCCACTGTTGAGCAACCACTCAAGCAGCTGCCTCTCTAGTCCTTGATCAGTCCATCCCCCTTGCAGCATGGATTCACGTGGGTGGGCAAAAAGCGTCTCTCCGCATCTAGACCGTGGCCCTTTAAGTCTCCGGGCATAAGCACAAGTTATGTCATAGATGGGCCCTTCAGAAACCCTTTCTATTCTAGTTGTGGTTGCCCGTTGCCATTGGTCTTGTGCCTAGAGGAGGAATTGGAGCCCCTCCATGACGGCATGACAGAGGGGCTGTGAAGGCTGATTTTGTGACATGACAAGCGCTGCGTCCCTGGAGCTCCTCGCACCTCCATATATTCACATTGTGAGCAGTGGGGCACACCATCTTTCCGGTCGGTTTCACACTAGTTTTTTCCTCATTCCCCATACCCAGGCCGTTTCTGAGGTGCAGCAAAGACCATCGGGGGACCCAGAGACTTTGGGCGGTGCAGTGGGGGCTGTGCGGTGGTGCTGGGGTCACAGGTGTGAGTGAGTTACCTTGGCCAAGATCGCGTCCAACTCTGGAAAGGGTCAGAGGCGGAAAGGGTCAGAGGCTGGTTTCTGAAGCACTGCAGGACCTGTCGAGGGTGGGGCTTAGCCCTCCAGAACTTGTCAGCAAAGACGTCACTACACACTACCCGGGAGCCTTTGGCCCTGGCATCACTTATGTAGACCTTCAGATTCACTTCGAAGGGTAGTTCCCAGCCTCCCTACAGAGGAGACCAAGTTGTCCTCTGTCCTTTGATGGAGCGGGTCCACCATTGGCTTGGGACCTGCGGGTAGGTGGGGTTTACAAATGAAACTTTTTCATTATTATTGTTTTGGTTGGGCTGTGTACCATGTATGGAGATGCTCAGGGTTTACTTTTGGCCCTGCACTCAGGGATTCCTGCTGGTGGTACTCGGGGGCCAAATGGGATGCCGGGGATTGATATAGGTTGGCTGCATGCAAGGAAAGTTCCCTACCTGTTTTGCTGTCTCTAGCCCCAAATTTTGTGTTTTTTTCCCAGATCAAGTATTTCTGCTTCCTAAGGACTAGCTGCAAAGCACCCCACACATGGAATCCCACCCTCACTTGGCGAACGTCAGCTGTTGTGGTGAGTACTGGGGCTAAAGTTTTGGGGTTTTTATTTTGAAGAGAATAGTTGGTTTCCGGGATGGGTGATGGTGTTGGGGAAGCTTTGCTGATGTGGAGGAAATAATTGACTTAGAAAGGGTCAGATCAATACTAGAGCAAGTCGGGTGCTTGCCTTGCAAGCAGACAACCCAGGTTCGATCTACGTCTGCTATTCCATATTGTCTCTGAGCCCCCCTAGGACTGAACCCTGATACCAGAGCTGCAATATTCACTGAGCACTGACAGTTGTGGTCCAAAATTGAAACACATGCACACAGACACACACACATGGACATAAACACACATAGAGGATGTGAGGGCAATGAAAGAGTCATTGTATTCAGGAGAAAACACGGATTTCTGCTGCATACAAACAAGAAAAAAAAACAGGAAAAGGGGACTTAAGGATCCTCGTTAAATATTTCGCTCTAGAATATGTCTTTACATGAGTGTTGGATATTTACCTTAAGTGTTTTAGGCTTGATCAATGAATTGCGAATTTTCCTCTCCCTACCCCCGCCCCAAGAAGTGGTTTTATGAGCACTTCCGATCCCCTGAGTTTATATTTAACTCAAAAAGTCAAGTCTTCTGGTGATTCAGGACTTTATGTAGTCATTTATTTGCATTTCTATTTCCCCTATAACCTATATAATCTATAATCTATCATTATAGAGCAATGTTATTTGGTTCAAAACAACAAAAAAGTTAATGGTAAACTCTTAATTTTTGTGAGTTATTTGACTCTGAGATATATTTACTGCTGGGCATTCATCATAATTATTTGACTCAGGCTTCAGTTGCCATAGTTTCTAACTCCAGAAAGCTGGATCCTATTGAGAATCTCTGGATGGACCTGGGGCAAGAAGCAAAGCTACCCTGGTTTCAAGATGGGACGGCCTAGAAGTCATAAAGCACCATCTTTTTTCCAAGCCACCAGGACCGAAATGACCTGACGCTGTGGGGTGTGGGAAGCGAAACTGGCCTGAGCACTCCATGTGGAATTTTTGATAAAATCCCAGCCAGCTTTTAACCTTAGCTCCTGAACCCCAGAGAACTAAGTTTTGGAATGATTATTTCTTACTGTGTATGTCAAAATAACTGCAAATATTAATAAAAAGTAAATTTTCTTGTTTATATGTGCAAGCAGGGAAAGAGCAAACCACATGGATGCTTGTGCGAATTCGCCCTGAGAGAATTTCTCAGTATAGTCTCAGGCAGTACGTCTCCTTGAGATAATTCCCCCAAAAGAAATGCCTCTGTTGAAATGCTTGACCTCTGTAAATGATAAATCAGAATACATTCAGCCCTGGACCTCGAACCCCCTCAGATGTTCTATAATTTTGCTAATCAGTTCTGAATTAAAGGTCCACAGTTCACTGTCCATTGGCCATTAATTGTTGTGTTCGCTATGTCTTTGTTTCTCTGGAGAGACAGAGCACCAAACGCAATGTACCATGGGACCTACCAACTCAATATTATTCATTATCCATGGTTTAAAAGGAGACTCACTCTAGAAATTCCAGATGTCAGACACACATTATATGGTTCATAGTAAACACCCTGGATATTTGGATAATTTTGTGATACAACATTGTTTACATGTGTTGTTGTTCTTGTTTTTTGGCTTTTCGGGTCACACCTCACAATGCACAGGAGTTACTCGTGGCTTTGCAGTCAGGAACTACTGTTCTGACTGTACTGTACTGTACTGTACTGTAGTGTACTGTACTGGATGAGACTCATGTGCTGATTTTGGGTTACAGTAAATCATGACCAGGATGTGTCCAGGTCCAGTGGGTCACAGCTGGGATTGTATTAGAAGTCCCTCTAATACAGGGACTTCTGGCGAGGTGGGGTTAGGGCTGGTTGTACTCCTCTCCAGTGCTCATGGCTCAGGCCTTTGCATGGAGCCGCCTGCAGATCTTCAAGAAAAACAAAAGCAGGAGATAGTGACATGACCTCTGCCACACACCATCCTCAGGCAGGAGAGTGAAAAATGACTCAAGTGCAGTGACAGGAAGCACAAGCTTCCCAGGCAGATAGTTTCTGATTGTTTCAGGAAGGAGAAGGGGATGTGACTCCTGGGCTGATTAAATGACTCTATGTTTGAGGCCACTGTTTTGTTTATTTTGTTGATTTGAATGGGCCATATTAGTGGTATTGAAGTATCACTGCTCTCGGGACTGGGGGACCATATGGAGTGCCAGGGGTCCAATGCTGATTAGAATTTTTTTGAAGGTGTGGAAGGGGAGGGCACATACCCAGTGATTCTCAGGTTATTTCTGGCTCTGGACGCATCTGGCGGTGCTTGGGGAACCATAATGGACGGCGGGATCACCAGACCTACCTGCTGTGTACGGACCCGCTGTCCTCTTACTCCACCCTGCTGCTTTGTTTTCTTTCACGTTTATTTTTGTGCCACAGCAGAGTTGCCTTGGGCTTCCTCTTGGCTCTGTGCTCCAGATTCACCCCTGATAGACTTCAGGGGAACCCAGGTGTGCTGGTTATGTATGTACCCTGATGGCTACAAATATCTCAGGCCCCAGGACCTGTGTTTCTCCTTTTTTGTCCTTCCCACTCTGAGAGCCTCACCTTCTCAGTCACATAGTCACATGTTCACAAGATGTGTGACCAGTTGTGGGCATGAGCCTGTTCCAGGGAGTTGGAGAAGAGAACCTTAGGATCGAATCACTTTTACCATCCTTGAGATGAATTTGGGCTGTCCCTTATAAATGTAAGGACTGCGGGGACGCGTTCACTTACTCCTCCTTATTACACATAGTAATATTCATAATGGAAGGAAAACATATATGTGTGCAATGAAGGAAGCCCTACATTATGGCCTCAAGCCTTAGAATCCCAGGAACATTGATCTTAGAGACAGACTACATATATAAGGTCTGTAGGAAGGCCTTCACTCAAGCTTGGTGTTTTACAAACCACAGAAAAAAATCATACCCTAAAGATACCACGTAGATGTCTGACATGCGGGAAGGTCTTCACTCTACCCTGTAGCCTTATTATGCATTTGAAAAGTCAAAGTGGAGAAAAATCTTATATATGTAAATAGTGTGCAAGACATTCACTCAATCCATAACCCTTATTAGCCATATGAAAATGCATACTTGAGAGAATCTTATGTTTGTAAATGTGGCAAGGCCTTTGCATACCTCTCAAGCCTTTTAGACATCCTAAAATGCACACTAGATGAGTTGATCCCTACAAAGTATCCCCACGTTCAGAGGAGTGCCCCTCGGGAAAACAAGGTGTTTTTTTTTTTTGCACCATTAGTTTTGGGGGCCGCAGAAGTGCAGACAAGAAGGAAGCAATCCACGTAGCATGGGACAAGCTTCCAGTGACATCAGTACTATAAGGGAAAGTACTTCCTGTTTATAACCTGGGCTTAGGCTTTAGCAGTATCTCAGCATTTGAACTTCACCTGTACGTTAACTTGTAAATAATGGGTCTTGGTGATGGAAGTCAGGAGGAAGGTGACTTAAAAAAATAAATAAATAAATAAACATAAATAGGTTAAAAGTTCTTGAAGCAACAAAAAGCTTCAAAATTTCTTAGAGTTTTAAAAATCCTGCAATCAAATATAACAATGATCACTCAAATTATCTACATCTATTGATATTGCAAGTTTGTCGTCTCATCAATTTTAATCCTAGAATTTTATTAGCAGTTGGGGATTTTTCTCTTTGTTAAATTAAATGCATACATACAAAACCACCCATTCCTCTGGACAGCCAAGTTTCGCCATTGTTACAGTCATTGCTCTGATTCTGTCCTGGCCCAGTGGTCCTGTTTTGAAGGGGATTATGGCAGAGACAAACCATAAAGTTGCCGAGAATCATTTTAAATCCAAACTCAGGCAAACGTTTCTTCAGGACTTCCTGTGATTGCCTGGGCTACAACCTACAGTGCTCTGGCCTTACTCCAGACTCTGAATTCAGGAATCACTGCTGCCAAGGTCAGAGGACATTAAGATATGCCTTGGGTAAGCTGATAACATGCTGTACTATCACTCTGTCCCCCCAAATAGAATATTTATAGTTGAAAAATAGAAACAGTTCATATCGTGGTCCTGTAAACAGCGTGGGTATAGGATTATTATACTATACAACACGCAAGACAAGATCGAGTGCTGGATGAAGCTCATACAGATGTGCTGACTGGGGATTTGAGTAAAAGAGCACGCAGAAGAGTCGGGGGCTAGGTCGACAGACCTGAGGCTCTGCCTTGTGCTTCCCTTGACCCAGAAGTGACCCTGGTCTCCAGGAGATATCTCTCATGCTCGTGTCCCTATCCACCCTGCGAGAGGGTGGCTGAAGGTTTGTCCATGATGAGTTCCTTTTTCTGCCCCCATGGCATAGCCACTTACAGGGGTTTGTTCACTGGGTGTGGTGGGGGCAGCCCTGGTTGAGGCCTGCAGGGGGCACTAATACTCCTACACGCATGGGCTCAGGGTCAGTCCCTGGCCAGCCTTGTAGGAAACTTCCTGTTGGGAAGTGTTCCAGGGCTCAGTTTCCTCTCCTGTAGCCCGAGCCCATTACTCCAGTCTGGTCAGACAGCCCAGATCCCAACTCATTTTGCATCTGCAGGAGAGGAAGGATCTTCTGGCAGTGTCTTTCCCAGATGGGTCAGGGTTCTGGTGCTGGATAATTTCCACCGATCAGAGCATTTTCTGCTCCAGTGTTGAAACTTCTGGTCAAGGTTGGGAGATTGTGCTCCTCACTGGTGGTCACGGCTCTGACTTCTTTAGGTTTTGCATGGAGCTTATTTCAGATGCTCAGGAATTAGAGACAGGGGAAGATAGTGACACGCTGTCTGACTCACTGTCCCCATGTCAGAGGAGAGTGACAGGATGGCATGATGCAGTGACAGGAACAGACAGGCTTCCAGGTCCATCTGTTCCCAGCTATGTTAGGAGGGAGTCCTGCGATAGGGTTCCTGGCAGGGGTAACTGAATCCTGTTTCAGGCCACTTCCGTCCCTGTTTCTTTTGTTCTATTTACGTTGGATGGTGCTCAAGAAGTACTCCCAACTCAGTGCTCAGGGTCACACCGGTTTGACCTTGGGGATCGACTTGGGGATCTCGGAGATTGCATGCGATGCTGGTGATTCAAGAATAACCTCTTGGGTTTTGTTTTGTTTTGTTTTAGGAGCTGATAGGTAGCCACACCCCATGATTCTTGGGATTATTCCTGGCTCTGCACTCCAACATTGCACCTCAGAGTTCTTGGTGCACCATATGGACAGCAGGGATCGCCAGCCCTACCCGGTTTCCTGGACCCACGGTACTGTTACTCCATCCTGCTACTTTGTTATTTTTCATTTTTGTTTCTCTGCCACAGTGTAGATGCTCATGGCTTCCTCTTGGCTCTGTTCTCTAGATTCACCCCTGACGGTCATCAGGACCCAGGGTATGTAGGCTCTGTATGGGCCCTGGCATATGTCTCTGTGACTCTGTCCCCAGGACATGTGTTTCTCCTGTTTTGTCCTTCCCGCTCTGAAGAGTGTTGCCTGCTCAGTAACACAGTTTCATGTTCAGTTACTGCAGTGTGTGTGGTTCAGAGCATGTGTCTGTCCGTGGGAGAAAAGGATGCCTGGGGCCGTCAGTGCCATTGGGGTCACTTTTCCTGCCCAGAGGTAATTTGGGGAGGCTTCAATACTGGAACTACAGGCACTTATGCCCTCACATAGCTTGGAGTCACTCGCTGACATTGTTTGTCTCCATCTCATCCGTAGAACATGGAACAGGGAATGTGGGATATGGCATTGGGGGAGAGGGGGCGTCTGGTGTTTTGTTCCAACCCAGTGTTGCTTTTTGTGGTCCTGATGGGTTCCTGCTCAGGTGTTACCCTGTGCCGTGCTCATTGGATTTATCCCTGGAATGGCTGCATGCAAGTCCAGAACCTGTCTCGAACCCGACCAGAACCTGCAGGAACTTTCTAAAATAATGCTGTTGTAGCAGATCTGGCTCCCTGTGAGGGATTCCTGGCAACATTATCAGAAATGGGGAAACAATGAACTTTCCCGACCCTATGTGGTGTCTGGCCCTTTAAGACTCTGACCTGAAGTGTAGGTGAGGTTACAGAGCCCCGCCTTTCCCGGGGGTCTTTGTGGGCGGAGCAATCTCCACCCTGTTTGTTGCCTGGTGAGGAGCGGGGGTGGGGCGGGAAGGGGGCGGCCAGGGCACAGGGGCGTCGGATAGGGCCACTTTCCTCCCTGGCCTCAGACTGAGAGAGAGTGGTCGATCTGGGAGCAGCCCGGAGCCTCCACCATCTCCCCACCGCTGGACGCCCCCAGCGCCCGCCCTTTCGAAAGGTTTGTCTGTCTACTCATTTCTATTTTAGCGCATCGCATCGAGGGGAGGGAGGAGGGGGCGTCGGTCCCGGGCAGGTGGGCTGCCAAGTAAGGTGGAAGGTTCGAGAGCGAAAGTCATTCGGAAAGTGTCAGGAACAACGGAAATCAGGACGACCAGAAGAGCAAGAGTTTCCTTCTCAGGTTTGTTTTTCATTGTGCGTCCTGGTCGCCCTGGCCTGGGCGGCCCCATGGGGTCGGGGGCACGAGACCCTCGCCCTCCCCCCCAACCCATCGCTCCGGCCCCCAACCGGAGAGGAACGTGCCAGAGCCCCAGGGAGCCCCAGCTTGCCCGCAAGTCTCATGGCTCTTGCGGGACCACCACAGCTTTGGCTCTGCGACAGGGACCCTCAAAGCCTGGGGGCTTCACCAGGGGTGGGGCGTGGGGACTTCTCGAGAATGGCCCCCGGCTGCCTACCCACATCCCCCACCTTCCAGGCCGACTTTCGTGTCTAGGCGGGTTGAAAAGGAGTCAGAGATAAGGGGTTTCCCTCGGCAAGGGGACCCGGGGGCTCATTCTTTGGCCTTTTGTGGGAGAGGGCTGGGGCCTCACCTGGCGTGTTCAGGGGGGTCTCCTGAACCTTCCCTCAGGAATCGGCCCTGGCAGTGTTCGGTGTACCCCGTACCCTGGTGAGCAGCGTGAAGGCGCAGCAGCAGCACCCCGCTGCCTGGTGGGGGGACGAAGGCGCTGGGTGCATTTCTCCTGGGCTTGGGGCTCAAGAACATTGGGCCCAGCGTTTGCTTGTCACTTGTTGCTGGTTCAGTCATGAGGCTCGAAGGGCTTTTTCTTTTCATTTCTTTTTTCCCCTTTGTATTTTGTTTGCTTTTAGGTCCACGCCCTGTGATGCTCATGGGGTTATTTCTGGCTCTGCACTCTGACCACTCTGGGTGCTGTCCAGGGGACCCTATGAGATCAGGATCACGATCACGACCATCCTGTGGTTCGTCGATTGCCTCGAGCAGGCCCCTTCGTCCTAGCCCTGAGATGTTTTTAAAAATTGATTAAAGGATCTTTCAGGGTTAGGAGAATGAGACCCATCTTATGAGATGCTGGGCAATAAATCCAGGTTGTGTGCCCGCATGTCGGACGCTTCTGGTGCCATTTCTCCTACCCCAGTGTGTAGAGTTTGCAGAGGAGTCAGGGCTGAGGGCTGGCAGGAGGCGGGGTGGGGGAGCATCAGGGCTGGGCCAGAGAGGGTCCTTCAAACAAAAGTGCAGCCTTAGCAGGAAGTAGCCGAGGTACTTGGAGGCTGTGTCCCAAGGCCTCATACTGCATTCTAGGATCCCCATCGGCCACCGCACCTTTATTTATTTTATTGAATTCTGCAGTTTGGAGGTACAGCTGGCAGAGTTCATGGGTTACTCCTCCTGCCTCTTCACTCAGGCCCCCAGGAATACCCTTGGCCCTGACGCCTGTGTTACCAGCCTGGCTGCACTGCCTGTGGTATGGCGGTGCCTGCAAAATTGCTTTTGCCTTTTTCAGTAAGTAGTGAATGAGTGAACCTACAACAAAGCTAGTTGGGGCCTGACTACTAGTATGGTGGGGACTTTCTTAATGTGCACTCGGCCGACCTGGTTCAGTCACGTGTCCCAAACGTCACCGAGTCTGGTCAGAAAGCAAAACCTGACCATCTTGTGTGCATTGCCATGGTACTCACACCCATGGTCCAATCAGATCTTCTGTTTGCTCTGGGCCTGTTTGGATTGTGAGAACCATCACGATGTTGTCCTGCCCTGAGAACACACTGCCTCATTCATTTCTTTCCACAAATTCTTAGTCTTCTGTTGCGTTTCATTGCATAACTGAAACTGCAGATTCAGGTTTTGGCATTGCAGCAATTTGATTTGAGAGTGGAGTCACTGGATGTGAGTCAGCTGGTAAAATTTACACATTGGGGACAGATATTATGCTGGAGGGGATCAAGGATGTGATTTTGATGGTGGATGACAGGGCACTGCAGAGAGGAAATCTAGAGCCTAATGCTTGGCGTAGAGGCCCTTGCTTCGCTTCCCTGGGTGGTGAAATCACTGCTCAAAACCGAAAGAAATTTCTATTTTTTCCTTTGAACAAAATGTTTATTTCTATTTCTTCCATTTGATCGAAACTGGTAATTGCTTCAAAACAACTAGTTTGGGGTTTGGGGGGGGAGCCATAGATCAGTTGGTGTAGACTTGGTTTTTACGCGACCGGCCCGGGTTTTATTCCTGGCGTCCGTTTTGGTCCCCTGGGGACCACCATGAGTAATTCCTCAGTGCAGAGACAGCAGTAACCCCTGTGCTTCACCAGGTGTGACCCAAAAAGCCAAAACTGAAAAAGAAAACCAGTTTGAGGGCACTAGTGTCAGCGCAGTGAGAAGGAGAAAGGTTTGCATCCATTTGCTCCCCTACAGACCCTCCAGGAGTGATCCCTGAGGATTGCTTGGTGTGTCTCTAAAGAAGACGAACTTCAAAATAAAAGGACCAAAAAACGGTTTGATCCTGAGAGCCATCCATTTTGGTGAGATGTTTTCAATGGCCCCTGTGGCTCGTCGTGTCTCCAGGGATGCAGGGTTGCCTTCACTCCGTGCATCAGGCGCTCAACACTGAGCTCCACGCTGAGTTTGAACTGAACCCTGACTGGAATCTATTTTATTTTTTCTTGGTATGGTGTGTCAGCTTTCTGCTGTCACTGTCGCTGTCCTCCCATGGTTCATCGATTTGCTCGAGCGGGCCCAGTAAGGTCCCCCATTGGAGACTTGGTTGTTATTGTGTGTGGCATGTCGAATACATCATGGGGAGCTTGCCAGACTTTGCCGTGCGGGCGAGATACTCTCGGGATCTTGCCGGGCTCTCCGAGAGGGGCGGAAGAATCGAACTTAGGTCGGCCATGTTGGCTGCGTGCAAGGCAAACGCCCTACCGCTGTGCTCTCTCTCTCTCTACCGCCTTCTGCAAAGGGAGTTATTTCCACATGTGTCTGTTTGAGTTAAAAAAAAACACTGAACATATGGGGCTTTTGTAGTGCATTATTTACGAGGGACAAGGTCAGTGGCTCAGGCCTCCTTTAGTCTCGTTGATAAAGTAAAAAGTGGCTGCCCCTCGTAGAAGGGGTACTCTGAGGACCAATTTTGTGGCAGGACACAAGCATCCTCCCGTTAGCATCCCAGAACTCTCAGTCTCCACGTTGTTCGTAGCGGGACCATTCGGACCTGGGAAGCGCTTTCGTGCTTGCTCTCTCACTGGGTTCCTGACATCCAGGCAGTTCCTGGGGTGCAGTAGAGGCTTCAGAGTGATGCGGAGCTTAGGGCGGTGCAGTGGGGTCTGTACACAGTGCAGGGCTTGTGGGAATGAGTGTGTCCTTGTGGCATTTTGGCATGGGGCTGAGCACTGGGGCTACAGGCCTTGGGGTTGCGGAACCCACCAAGGGCTAGGGGCTTGAGTGGCCAACACTCCCAACATGGGACTTGCCGGTACAAATCCTGAAGCCTTTAGCCTTGACGTAGATGCTATAGAATCTGCAGATTCATGTTCAGGGTCGGGGCTGCAGCCCCCTAAAGGCAAGAGACTCTGTTGCAGACCGTCCTATTCATTGGCGGTTGTGATGGGGCGGGGCCTTTTTGGAAGTGTGGTTCACGCAGGTGGGCAGTTTCGGCCAATGGAATTTTAATTTGGGGGTTTGTTTTAGTTTTTTATGTTTTTGGGGGGAATGTTAGAGAGGACCCACCCTACGATGTTCACGCCTGGCTCAGTGCTCAGGAATCATTCCTGGTGGTGCTCTGGGATCTGGGATGCTTAGGCTTGATTTGGGTAAGGAGGGTAAGCATCTTATCTGCTTTACTGTCGGTCTTATCCCAACATTGATGTTTTTTCCAGATGAGGAATTTAGACTCATGTTCAGTTACGTAAATTCCTCTATGCTTCATCTCTCCCTGACTGGGCGATTTCTGGATACTGGCTCTTGGGGTGAGTACAGCAGGTCAAGGGTTTAATTTTTCTTTTTTTTTTTTTGAAGGAATATGTTCTTATTGTGACGGCGGGGGGGGGGGGGGAGGAGCTTTGCTCAGGGGTCACTCCTGGCTTGCTGGGAAGAAATTTACGTTGAAAGGGCCAGAGGTATCATACAGCAAGTAGGGTGATGGCCTTGCATTCAGCTAACAGAGATTTGACCAGCAGCATCCCAGTAAACCTTAAATATTCCAGGACAGATCCCTGAATGCAGAGCTAGGAGTTCTCCTGACACTGTTGGTTTTGGCTCAGACACACACACACACAAACACACACACACGAAATATCTGACAGCAGAGAAAGAAGTATGCTGAGTCTGTTGCATGCATGGGAAACGTCCCTTTTGTTTCACCAGCCACCCTGTGGTCGCTCTGACTGCCCTAAACCGCTGTGGTCTCTGCATTGTGAGTGGTGGGGTCACTCGATGATAATGTACAGGAATGGCGGCCCCTCACCCGGGACACACCGAGTGCTCCTGACGAAAGCTGTATCTTACTTATTAATTGATTTTTAGGAAACTGTCACTGTCACTGTCCTCCCATTGTTATTGATTTGCTTGAGCGGGCCCAGTAACATCTCCATTGTGACACTTGTTACTGTGTTTGGCATATGAAATATGTCACTGGTAACTTGCCGGGCTTTGATTTTCAGGTGAGATACTCTTAGTAGCTTACTGGGTTCACTAAGCATGGTGTAGGAATCGAACCTGGGTTGGCTGCATACAAGTCAAATGTCCTACCCGCTGTGCTATTGATCAGAGGAGAATTTTCTGAAGTTAGCTTTTTTTTTTTGTGTAAGGAGGACAGTGGCCTTGCATGTAGCCAACCTTGGTTCGAACGTCATGACCACATAGGATACCGGGAGCACGGCCAGATGTGATCACCGCAGAACCTGAAAAGGAAACCCCGAGTGGTCAGAAAAGCATGGAGTTAGGGAAGAAAATGAGCTTGAAGAGGAAAGGTGTGCTGGGAAAGTTCCTGAAACAATGGAACAAACGAGAAAGTAATTTCTTTTAAAATCATTGTTATTTCTTAGCAAGAAGGAATTAAGGAAATAGTGGGCTCAAATTTGAATTCTCGACCGTGTGTTAAATGAGAGTTAGTGAATACGCACTGTAAATCATTCTTTTAATGATGAAAATACTGGGCTATTAATGTCAATGACTTCAATGGGCATAAGAAAATTTTAGCTAGAATGTTCCAACTTAGCTTCTCAAAGACCTGGTTACTATTTATAGACATAGTATAAGATGCCCCCCCACCCCCGACCCCTGTTTTCAGTCACAGTGCACACAGTGCAGGATTTTCCCATTTTGGCTGCTTAGAGGTGGAGGCAGGGGATTTTTGGGGGATTATCTCCAGAATAGCTTGTTGCTGGCCACCTTTCATTCCTTAGACTGAACCATTGGCTCCCTCAACTTGATCGATTTATTTCAGTTAATTCCGTTTTAGTTGTTTTATTTATTTTTTTAGTGGGGGATACACCTTGCTATACTTGGTTACACGTGATGGTGCTCAGGGATATGGGATGCCAGTAGTCAAATCTGTTTTTTCTGCTTGCAAGACAAGCACTTCTCCCGCTGTACTATGTCTCCAGCCCCATTGCACAGAAAAAATTTGATTTATTATTGTCTTTTTGAATTGTCAATTTTGACTCACAACACTCAGTGCTCTGTGCTAAGTTTAGCATCTGAGCTCAACATTGTTGCTGGCACTGCTTGGGTACCCTAACTGCTTTGGAGAACTGAATGTGTTTTAGCAGCTAGAAAGAAAAGCATCCTATGTACTGTCTCTGCTTACCCTATTTAATTTTTCTACAGAAAAAATATTTTTTTATCTGCCAAGTTTCTTAGCAGAGCCCTACCCATTGACCATCTCTCCCAGACAAGGTGCGGGTAGGGCGCTTGCCTTGCACGTAGTTTGCCTGATTTCAATCCCCATCATTTCATAGGGTCCAATGAACACAGCCAGGTGTGGCGCAAAGCCCCCCGCAGAAAAAAGTCTCACTCCAGAATTTGTCATGACAATGGAGCATTCTTTGAACATCTTTTTGGGCTTTGTGAATATCACTCCTGTCTGTTCTCTTTTTTTTTTTTTGCTTCTTTTTGATTTTTTGATTAGACCCAGCGATGCACAGGGGTTACTCCTGACTCTGTACTCACAAATTAGTCCTGTTGGTGCTCGGTGACCATATGGGATACTGGGAATTGAACCCGGATTGTCCACTTGTAAGGCAAACACTACCTGCTGTGCTATCACTCCAGCTCCCTTTTGGCTACAAACTTGACGATGGTCAGGGACTCTGCCCCTCTGTCCAGATGTCCTTGAGATTCCATGTACCCCACCTTAAACCACATGATACACCGTTTGAGCTCCTCTTTCCGGGTCTATCTCACTACAAGTGGAGCAGATGAGGTGGGATTTGGGGCCACATCTGACAGTGCCAAGAGGGCTGCAGCCTGCTCTCTGTTCATAGTACTGGTGGACATTGGGTACCAGGAAAGGCCCCCCTGGGCTTTCAGCTGGCTGACAATCCACCCCAGCCTGGTGTGCTTTCTCCTGCCCTCAGTTGATATGTTCATTGTAAGTTCTTGGTTGTGAACATTCTGGAATATTTTAACTATTAAGCCCGAAACTATCGGTTTCCAAGCAGCAAGATAGAAAGAGACACGAACTTGATAATGTGAAGGCTGTAGGAGTTGTAATCCAGTATACTGGAGCCAACTATCTTGGCCTCTTGATAGGGACACCGACGTCAGGTAGCAGTTTATATAGGGTTTGATTACATAAGCAGTGCATTTTGTATAGTTTCAGAAAAAACTTAGCTAGTTACCAAACAAAGTTGTATTGGGATGTGTCTAGGCTAACAGTGGTGAGGCAGTAGTTAAAAATTTGTTTTCCATAATCATTCATGGTTACATAAGCTCTTTCTTTTAGGGTTAACAAAAGACAATTTCTGGGACATTTTGACTAGGGGCATAATGATTGATTGAGCCCACTGGCAGGGCACAGGAACTTTCCCAGGTGGGTTCAGGTTGGCTAGTTGCACACTGTTCCATTTCTGGGAAGCCGAGACTGTTTCAATTCCAGGAACTTGGGGCCTCACTGATTGTGCTGAGTTCTGCCGCCATAACAGGTGTCAGTTTTCCCCTTCCACAGCAAAACACTGACTGTAGGGAAGTAGTTGGAGGTTCTGAGAAAAATTACAGACTTTTCACCATTGAGATTTCTTTTGGGCCAAGTGTAATATTTCTTCTCCTTTTCTTTACAAAAAATCACATACCAAGGGCGTAAAATCATATAGTCTGTTAAAGCCTTGCCTGTAAGCTCTGAGTCCTGCCTGGTGTGGCCCCCAAGCAAAGACAAAGTAAAGAACTGACTCTCGAGAATATACTGCTGGATTCCTAACCTTTGCTGTTGCCACGTAACTGCCTCTTTGCTTTTATTTGTGTGTAGGAAGGGTAGGGGATTTGGGATTTCTGCCAGACCCAGCGGTGTACCTGCCCCTTGGTTCCGTGATGCAGAATAGGTTATGTGGATTGTGCTGCATTTATATTTTGTTTTTATTTTTTCTTGGTTTTGGGTCTCTGCCTGGCCTTACTTGTACTGTTGCTCTGGCCTCCTATTAGGTGGTTCTTTTTTTCCTTTGTGTTTTGTTTTTCGGGCGCCACCTCTGGTGGTGCTTAGGGCTGACATCCTGACTCTGTCTGTGCTCAGAGTCTCTCCTTTGGGAACCAAGGGTAGTGTTGGGAGTCAAGTTCAGGTCAGCTGGGTGGGTGCAAGTAGCACTTTCCCCGCTGCCCAGTCCTGCCCGGTCAGCACACAGGGCTCAGTGTCCCCCAGCAGGTCTAGCCAGACCTAACTGTTCCTGCCCCTCGCAGCCCCTTTTCTTCAAGCTGGGGCTAAGGTTCTCACCTTCCAGGACAGTGGACTCAGGCATTTGATCTGAAATTGGGGAAACTTTCCAGATCATGGAACATAAAAGAAAGTGGATTTTTTTGTTGCCTTTTGCCAGACTCCTGAAGTGCGCCCAAGTCTTAACGTAATATTCCAGGATATTCTGGATTTTTCTAGATTGTCCACATAGGAGGCTGAAATTGGGCAGAGTCCGGACTTTTTCCTCCTTGGTACCTTGTAGCAGGTGGTCTGAAGGGGTTGGGGGACAGGTGTGTGGGTCTTCACCTGTAACCCAAGTGCCTGTAGGCTGCTTCTAGGTGAATTCCTCTCTCCCTTGGGCCAGTTTCTGGTGTCTTGGGCATCCGATGACAGTCCTGGTGGCGATGCTCTGGGCACGGGCAGGCCCTGGACGGATGGAAAGGATCATTGACAGTCTGAGGGCATGTGGAACTTCCCTCACCCTGAACCCAGCTCCCATCTCTGCTCCTAAAGCCTCTTGGCCTTGACCCGAGGGTGATCCCAGTGCCAGGAACAGGACCTCTGGGGGTCCGGCTGGAACCCCCCTCCAACTCTCCATCACCCCAGGGAAGCAGACGTGAGTGTGCTGGGGGCCAGCACTGGGCTCTGGTGGCTAAGGCAGGAGATGAGGTCTAGGCAGAGCACTCCCTTGGGCTTCCCTGACAGATTGGCTGTGGTCTGCACCCCAGAGCGCCACTTACCCCCTCATTCCGTGCCCCGCCTCCTGGCCTGGATCTACAGCAGATTGGCACGGTCTCGGCCCCACACCCACAGCTCAGGGTCGTAGGCCTGGATCTGCGAAGACAGATGGGGCCCATGTTGCTGACTCGCTCGGCCTCTCCAGCCTGCGGACAGCCCTCTCCATGCCCCCCAGCAGCCCTACCTGTTCGCACTCCTCCCGGGTCACCCAGGCTCTCCAGCCCATGGAGCGCAGCAGTTGGAGACGGAGCCGGTAGAACAGGGGCCGCTGCAGGCGGCTGTGGCCATACAGGAAGGCGAAGATGTTCTGCTTGGGTGCCTGGTAGTCCTCCTCCATATCGTTGGCCAGGTAGCTGTGGACAGCACACCGCCTGTGTTCACACCTACCTCCTTCCTTCAGGGAACTGCGGCGGAGGGCCCCCAGGGATTGATGGAGGCTGATGGCATCACAGCGTGGCTGTGTTGGGGCTCCCTGGGATCAGTACTCACAGTGCCAGAAAGAAGTGAATGCGTCGGATCTGCCAGCTGAAGAGGCCAGAGCGGCTGAAGTAGGCGATGACCATGGCCAGAAGGTACTGGGGAGACACGGGGACAGGTCACCAGGGCTGGGCGGAGGGGAAGGAGATCCAAGAACTCGGGAAGCAGGACGAAGGGGAGGACTTTGTGGGTGTTTGCTGAATCAAGAGGAGAGGGACCCCACAGACACGACCCAGAGAGACTGGGGTGCCTGTGCCCCAGGAGTGGGCAGCGAAGAGCTGCATCAGTGACCGCACCGCCCCTATCCAGTGGCCCCCAAGTTTTACACTCACCCACCCCCGAAAGAGCAAAAAGAGCAAAGGTACCCAGGCAGGTTGAGCTTGGTGGGTCCCCGGGACAGTCGCTTAGTGACCCCCAGCAGGTACCTTATCAGAGACCAACAGGTGCCGGTCCCAGGCGAGGAATCTTTTGATCACAGGGTCCTCTGTGGGAAGGCGGGGTTGTGAACCTCAAAGTCACAGCCCGCCCCCAATATTCCCCACCGTCGGGCCGGCCACACTGGGCCCCGCACAGCCCCAGGTGAGAGTAGGGTTGCGGGAGCCCCTTCCTTGGGTGACTCAGCCCAGGCAGCCCGGCACTGCAGCCCCTGTTCGGGCAGGGGCCACCTCTTCCCCACCATGGGACACTACATCCCTAACGACCGCCTGTGTCCGGGTGGGAGACTCGGGCCCGAGGCTCCTACCCAGCAGCTTGCGGAAGACTTGGTGGTGCTCAGGGAGCACGGGGCTCTCCTGTCGCTGCCGCTTCCTCCTCAGCCCACATGGCTGCTCCTCGTCCTCCTGCTGTTCCTCGTCCGCCGACTCATCCCTCTTCCTCCGAACAGCACCCTGAGGCCGGGGGCTGACCTGAAGCCCACTGTGCTGAGCCTGGGAGGCTGCGTCCCCCTTTTCTTCCTCTTCCTCCTCCACCTTCTCCAGCGCCTCTGGATCCTCCGACTCCTGCTCCTCCTCTACCTCTGGCGATGACCACATCCTCCTTTTCCGGCCTCGGGAAGGCACACCTGCAGCATGGCTCATCATCTCCAGTACTCCAGGGGTCTCCTCTTCCTCCTCCTCCTCCTCCTCTTCCTCCTCCTCCTCCTCTTCCTCCTCCTCCTCCTCTTCCAACTCCTCTTCATAGAGCAGTTGCTCCCTCTTCCTCTTGCGGCAACCAACAATGGCCCAGGGGCCTCCGTAGGACTCTGACGGAGAGGCCAGACTCAGTCCCAGCAAGTCCTCTGTGGGAAGACGGGGTTGTGAACCTCAAAGTCACAGCCCGCCCCCAATATTCCCCACCGTCGGGCCGGCAACACTGGGCCCCTCACAGCCCCAGGTGGGAGTAGGGGTGCGGGAGCCCCTTCCTTGGGGGGCTCAGCCAAGGCAGCACGGCAGTGCAGCCCCTGTCTGGGCAGGGGCCACCTCTTCCCCACCACGGGACACTGCATCCCTAACGACCTCCTGTGTCCAGGTGGGAGACTTGGGCCCGGGGCTCCTACCCAGCAGCTTGCGGAAGACTTGGTGGTGCTCGGGGAGCACGGGGCTCTCCTGTCGCTGCCGCTTCCTGCGCAGCCCACATGGCTGCTCCTCGTCCTCCTGCTGTTCCTCGTCCTCCGACTCATCCCTCTTCCTCAGAACAGCACTCTGAGGCCGCGGGCTGGCCTGAAGCCCATTGTGCTGAGCCTGGGAGGCTGCGTCCCCGTTTTCTTCCTCTTCCTCCTCCACCTTCTCCAGTGCCTCTGGATCCTCTGGCTCCTCCACCTTCTCCCGTGCCTCCTCCTGTTCCTCCACCGGCTCCCCTTGCTCCTCTGGCTCCTGCTCCTCCTCCACCTCCAGCGATGACCACATCCTCCTCTTCCGGCCTCGGGAAGGCACACCTGCAGCATGGCTCATCATCTCCAGTACTCCAGGGGTCTCCTCTTCTTCCTCCTCCTCCTCCTCCTCCTCTTCCTCCTCCTCCTCCTCTTCCAACTCCTCTTCATAGAGCAGTTGCTCCCTCTTCCTCTTGCGGCAACCAACAATGGCCCAGGGGCCTCCGAAGGACTCTGACGGAGAGGCCAGACTCAGTCCCAGCAAGTCCTCTGTGGGAAGACGGGGTTGTGAACCTCAAATTCACAGTCCGCCCCCAATATTCCCTACCGACGGGACGGCAACACTGGGCCCCTCACAGCCCCAGGTGGGAGTAGGGGTGCGGGAGCCCCTTCCTTGGGTGGCTCAGCCCAGGCAGCCCGGCACTGCAGCCCCTGTCCGGGCAGGGCCACCACCTTCCCCACCATGGGACACTGAATCCCTAACGACCGCCTGTGTCCAGGTGGGAGACTTGGGCCCGGGGCTCCTACCCAGCAGCTTGCGGAAGACTTGGTGGTGCTCGGGGAGCACGGGGCTCTCCTGTCGCTGCCGCTTCCTGCGCAGCCCACATGGCTGCTCCTCGTCCTCCTGCTGTTCCTCGTCCTCCGACTCATCCCTCTTCCTCAGAACAGCACTCTGAGGCCGCGGGCTGGCCTGAAGCCCATTGTGCTGAGCCTGGGAGGCTGCGTCCCCCTTTTCTTCCTCTTCCTCCTCCACCTTCTCCAGCGCCTCTGGATCCTCCGGCTCCTGCTCCGACTCTGACGGAGAGGCCAGACTGAGTCCCAGCAATTCCTCACCTGCCCATGGACTCCCAGGCCCCCAAGCTTCTCTTTATCCATCTCCTCCCACACATCTTATCATGGTTCACACCCCTGTGACCTTCATTCTCTTCCTCAGGGTAGAATTTCTCCCTGGGGACACAGAGGGGCACCTCCATTTCCCTATTTCCCCCATCCCGGCTCCCCTTCCTTGTCCTGGCTGTCAGTCCATACCCCAAGAGCCTGTTCTGTGCCGCTCCTTCCGACCTCTCAGTGTCTCTCCAACACTCCTGTCTGCGCAGCTCCCAGTCCCGCTGGCCCCAACACCTACCTGAAGGTCCCGGCATCATTTCCTCCAGCGCCACCTCCAGGGGGTATCCCGAGGTGCTGGACTCAGGGCTCTGGGGCTCAGACCCAGGACTCTGCCTACGGCTGGCCATCCCAGGTCCACTGTCTCCCCCGATAGCTCAGGTTCTCCCTCAATAACAGCAGTGCCTGCCGTCGAGGAGCTGAGCAGACGAGGCTTTGGGCTCTCAAGCCAAAGGCTACTGTTGCCTACTTGAGCTTCAGGTTCTGGAGGTCTGGGATCTTCCAATCAGCACAGCCGGAAGCTCTGATGTCATCAGAACCCCCCTGCACCCCCACCAGCAACGAGTTTGAAAGAAAACCCTCAACTGCCAGGGGGCTTCTCCAGAAGTCAGGGGGCAGTACATAGGTGGCCCTGGCCCCGGGCCAGTCCCCAAACCAGTCTGCAGGATTACATCCCTGTTTTCCACACTGTGTGCCACACTTCTCTCCTGGGGACATTGATGAGAGGGGCCTGGGAGGAGGTTATAGGAGTTTGGAGTCAGTTGAACGACAGAAACCCCCAAGAACCCACCCGGGGAAGACAGGCTTGGCCCTGTTGGTGCTTTTAAAGGTGCGTGCTGCTGGGGTTGAGCCATAGGCTGACCCGGCTTGAGCCCCAGTATCCCATTTGGTACCCCTAGGACTAATTCCTGAGTGCAGAGCCAGAAATACATGTGTGTGTATGTGTGTGTGTGTGTGTGTGTGTGTCTTTATGCCTGTCTCAGGTCTGGGGTCTGTCCAGTCCCCGTCTCATGATACCATCTCATACAGAAGACCGTATTTTACTCCCAAAGAAATGTTTGTCTTGGAGCTGGAGCTGTGATACCGCTCATAGGGTGTTTGCCTTGCACACAATCAGGGTTTGATCACTGGCACCCCATAAGTCCTCTGAGCACTGCCAGAAGTGATTCCTAAGTAGAGAACCAGAAGTACACCCTGAAAAACGCTGGGTGTGATCCTTGTTTCTCGTCTTTTGGCCGTGCTGGGGATCAAACCCAGGAGTTTCACATGCGCTAAAGAACTTGGCAGTGTACTAGCACAGTTACTTATAATACTAATTTTTTAATTTTATACACCTCTACAAAAAGGATTTTGAAATTTTTTTTCGTTTTTGTCACACTTAGTGGTGCTCAGGACTTATTCCTGACTGCACTCAGGGATGCTCCTGGCAGGGCTTGGGGTACCATATGGGATGCAGGGTTCTAGGGATCCAACCTGGGTCAGTTTTGTGCAAGGAAGGTATCCTACCCACTACTGTACTATTTATCTGACTCTTCAAATGATAGTTTCTGGGGCTGGAGAGGTAGTGCAGTGGGTAAGGTTCCTGCCATACTGGTGGCCAATCCGAGTTTGATCCCTGGCATCCTGTATGCTCCCCAGAACACCACCAGGTATAATTTCTAAATGAAGAGCCAGGAATAGCATTGCTAGTATGGCCCCCAAAGAAACAAACAACAACAAAACTGAATAAAAACAAATACAAACAAAGAGCAAAGGGCTGTGTACTGACTGGGCCTCCGCCTGTGGGTGCTGGGATGGTGCTGCACACGATTCCAAAGACAGCTGCCGACTCATGAGAATTGGCAGAATTTCACGATTAGTTCTCCACGATTCTCAAATCGGCCCTATGCTTGTGATTGGGGGCGAGGAGATGGGACACTGCCTCCGTGTATGTGTGTGTGACACAGATAAGAGACGTCCACTCTAGGTGGCATTTCTGCAGTGGGCCTGGTGTGTGTATGTCCGGTTTTGAAATGTAGACTAGGATTCTGCCCAATTGTGTTCTGGACTAGAACCCACAGCCCTTGTACTGCAGCTCCCACCAAAACACTGGTGCAATGAATGTGTGTGTGTGTACGTGTGTACCAGTGTACTGAGTTCTTCATGTGCATCCTAGACCCCTCTCCGCCCTGCCCTGCAGGATTGGGACAGCTGCCTGCCAGGCTCTCATTTCTCCTTCACATGTTAGGTGGCTTTTTTCGCCCGTCCATTCTTGTTTGGTGTTCAGGGCTTGCAACCCTTGGCTCTGCAAGCAAGGATCACTCCTGTGGCACTCAGGGGACGTTGTGGGGTGCCGGGGATGGAACCTGTGCCGAAGGCCAGCGCCTTCCCCTCGGTGGTCGTGCTCAGCCCCCTGGGTCAGGCTTTCCCGGTGCCTGCTGGGAAATGCAGTCCGGGCATGCGGCTCCCTGCACGGCCCCGTGGGCAGTTTCCGAGGCATGGGCTCACGCAAGAGCACTGCTGCCGCGCGACCCGCTTCTGTTCAGCGCCCGGTTGCCGTTGGCCCGCGCTGCGGCCTCTGGCTTCTCGTGCGCCCGACCAAGGCACTAGCGCGGCCATCGGGTGCGAGCTGGAGCAGGCGCGGAAGCCCAGACACCATCACCCGCCCGAGCTAGCCCGATGCCTGCGGGGTAGGTCACGGTTTGCAACCCCGAGGTCGTGCCCGGCTTGGGGCAGTGCAGCGAGGCCTCCCCGTGGGCTGGTTTCACTGTCCCTCCGGCTCCGTGTCTCCGCAGAGGCGTGTCCGGCAGCACCTTTGTTCCGTGCCCCGGGACCCTGTGGCGCGGAGTGTCCGGGCTGCGTGTCGGGAACGGAGGGGCAGTGGGTGCACCCGCTGGTCCGCGTCTGGGCCCCCCTGAGGTCCCTTCGCTGTATCGCTGGTTGCTGAGCCAGGACGTTTGTTCAGTGGACCCAGCCGGGTGCCTTAAGCCAAGTCATTTATAAATATATTAGATTTATAAGGCCTTCCCGTTGATCATCGATTTGCTCGAGCGGGCCCAGTAACGTCTCCATTAGAGACTTTGTTGTTACTGTGTCTGGCATATCAAATACGTCACGGGGAGCTTGCCAGGCTCTGCCGTGCTGGCGAGATACTCTTGGTAGCTTTCCGGGCTCTCTGAGAGGGGTGGAGGAATCGAACTCGGGTGGCCATGTTGGCTGCGTGTAAGGCAAACGCCCTACCGCTGTGCTATTTGAAAACAGTCCAAAAATTTTGCTGTATAGAAAAATTATCCTAATGTACAGTGTGTTTACTATACATCAGGATATGAACTGTGTCTCAGAGTTGTAGCATCTGGAGTGATTCTACTTTTTAAAGATGAATATTATGCCTTGGGGTCCAGGTGTTGATTTAGTAGAAAAGGTGCTATCCTTGAACTTGGCTGTCCCGGGTTCAATATCTTAGCACCGCAAATCGGATCCTGACCCTTGCGAGAAATGATCCCTGAGCTCTAGGCCAGGAGTCAGCCATAAACATAGGAGGGCGTGTCCCCCAAATACAGCAACAACAAAAGACAACTAAGGAAGAAAACAAAACCAAAACTAAATTCATGTGCAAAGACATATTTTACAGTGAAAGAATTAAAGGATTGAAATCCTTTTTTAAGGCCCTTGAATCACATTTTGGGACTTACTTTATGCTGTAGAAGTCTGTAGGATAACACTGTTTAGTCCTTCCTCAGGTAGCTTAGGTTTATAGGGTCACACCCATCCCAGTGCTCCTGAGTCACCCCCATACTTTTGTTTATTTGTAACTACTACTCTATGCTCTCTTCCCCAAACAGTTAATCAGTTTATTCCCTAATATCAGTTTCTATTAATTTGTAAGAACAGATCTTTCTGTTACTGTGTTTGGCATATCGAATACTCTCGGTAGCTTGCCAGGCTCTCCGAGATCTTTCTGGGACACGAAACTCTTTATTACTTTAAAACAATGCCCTTTTGTATTGACACAAGAAGACGATATTATGCTTTTTTAACTTGGGATTTAATTGGCTTCAAATAGTATTCATTCCCGGGCATCTGCTTTCTCAACTTATGCCTCAGTTGCCCTCAGTTCCTAGTGCCCCCAAAAGTACAGTCTCAACGAGGGACGGGATGGAACCAGGGCAAGTGGTAAGCTGTGTGCCACCCTGGCATTGAGATGGGCCTGGTCAAAATGCCACAAATGTTGTCATGATCCAAAAGTAAGGACGACACTAGGACCCTGCTAGGGATAGGAAAGAGCAATCTGGCCTGAGCACTGTAGTCTGAGATCGAGATGACCCCAGGAGAGCAATTCTATAAGTTTAATGCATCTCTTACTGGGTCCATACAAAATGATTAATATTATGAATGCTTATATGTTTGTTGGTCAAGGAGAGCAGAAACACACCCATGGGATTCCACCCTTGGGTGGGTGGTCCTCCTGAAATAGAATCTGTCCTAGAAGCAGCATCCCCTGAGGGGAGGAACTTTAACCCTATTGATTGGGACCACCTATGTGTAAGCCCAGCCCCTCATGGTTTGGGGATTTAACTAGACTGTAAAAATGGGTGGGGGTGGGGGTTGGAAATGATCAGGATCAAAATCCAAGTCAGAGCCAGAAGGAGAAAGAGGTTCCAGATCGACTCGGGAGAGAAGGAGGGAGAAGAGAGAGGGGGAGAAAGAGAGAGAGAGAGAGAGCGATAGAGAGAGAGAGCAATAGAGCGAGAGAGAGAGAGAAGTGAACAGGGATGAGAATGGAATAAACAGCATCTAATCAGTAAACTGGCTTGGAACTCCGATTCCTCCGCCATCTGTCCAAGGGCCCAGGCCACCCCAACTGGGGTGGGGCGGCCCGAGACCCAGAACCTGGGTGGCCAGGGGAAGAGTTGTTAGGGTCATCCCCTGGCCACCCTCTAAGTTTGTTTTTTTTTTTAAAGAAGTCCATGATTTATCCTGAATACTTATTTTTTCTCTGCTTTCACATACGGTTTGTTTATGTGTATTTGTTTATATATGTGTGTTTGGTTTTGGGACAATAATCAACAGTGTTCAGGGATTATTCCTAGCTCTGGGATGAGAGATTAGTCCTGGTGGGGTTTTGGGAGCATATGAGATGCCAGACACACATAAAACCTGGGTTGTCTGCTTGCAAGGCAAGTACCCTACTTGCTGTTCTCTGGCCCTTTCTAAATAAATCAGTTCCAGCACACCAGGAGTGAGCCCTAGCTCCTATTTACCCCCAATCACCCTTACAAATCAAGTATATTCCTTCAAGCATCTTACTTTACTAGCACAACTCAAAACAACAGTGGGGCTAGCCTGCTAAGGGAGAGATTAAATGAGGAGGGTGCTTTACTCCTTGATTTTAAAAAACACGTATTCCTACATGTTATTTTTTTCCTTTTTGAGCCACACCTGGCAATGCTCTGGGTTTCCTCCTGGCTCTCCACTCAGAAATTACTCCTAAGGTTGCTCAGGTGACCATATGGGGTGCCAACAATTGAGCCTGGGTTGGCCATGTGCAAGAAAAATGCCTTACCTGCTGTACTATCACTATGGTCCCTGAAGGAGAGTCTTTTGACTTGGAAAAAGGAAAAAAATAGAGCAAGAGATAGTAAAGCGGGTAGGAAGTTGCTTACACACTGTGAACCCGGATCAAACCCTGGCATCCCTTAGGGTCCACTAAGTCAGCCCGCAGAAATTCCTGAGTGCACAGCTAGGAGGAACGCTGAACATTTTCAATGTGGTGCAGAAATGAAAATAAGATAATAAAATTGAGTTTCGCTTTGAAACCCCACCAACCTGCCAGGTGGCCAAACCCAAAATGACAACCAATGAAAGGACAGGCGACAACTAAATCTCATGTTTTAGCGGTGGGGCCCTGCCCATCAGAGCTTGGAGCCCTAACCTTGTGATGTCCAGGTCAAAGGAACAGGGACCAGCATGTCCTTGTTGGGAGGGTCAGGATCTCCAAACCTTCCATACTCGGCAGGACCTACAAACCCAAGGACTTAAATACTTCAAAAAGAAAGAAAGAAAGAAAGAAAACTACATTTACTCACAGCACTCACCCTAATAGCCTAGGACACCTAATCAGGGAGAGATGAGAAAGAGAAGTCTGGGGGACTTTGCAACTTGATGTGAGAGAGCAGAATTTCCTGATGTACAAAAACACCAACACTGGAATTGGACAGACACTAAATGGGTAGGGTGCTTGCCTTGCTTCCACAGATCCTTGGCATCCCTTATGGCGCCCTCAGAGCAACACCAGAAATAACACCAGAGCCAGGAGTAAGCCCTGATTATCTAAAGGCACAGATGCCCTCCTAATCCCCTCCCCCACCACGAAAACACACAAAAAAATAGCCCCCACAGAAAATTTTCATTTGCAAACCAAACAGCCTGTGACGACCACTCACAGAGTGAATTAGTCGGAAGGCATCAACAGAATCTGAACTTCTGAAATGCCACAGATCTGTGGTTATCCAAGAGTTATGATCTAGCTTTTAGTTTAAGAGTGTAATATGCGGCCCCAGAAATTACCAGGGATAGTATAGCCCTGATCTTGCACAGAGCCAAGAGGAAGACCTGTGCATCTCCCTTGTGGCACAGAAATAAATATAAAAAGAAACAAAGCAGCAGAATTGTGTAACAGGACAACAGGTTGGAGATAGCGAGTAGGGCTGGTGATACCCGCCAACCCTAGGGTCCCCTAAGCACTGCGTGGTACAATGCTGGAGTGCAGAGTTAAGAGTATAATCACCAGAATCACTGGGTTTAGCACTCCAAAGGAAACAAAATACCCAGATACAGTCCCACGAACCCCAGCAACCCATATGGTCCCTGAGATCTGTCAGGAGTGATTCCTTGAGCACTGAGGTACAAGTGTTCTTTGAGCTGGGTGTGGTCCAAAAACCAAATACAACAAAACTGACACATCATCTCAAAGAGCAGAGAGCCTGATACTACGACCTGGACGCACATCACAGGATCCTTCCTGAAACGACTCAGAGACTTTTGGCCCAGGATGCGTGAGCATTCCTGTCACTACATCACCTCATATTGTTACTCTCCTCCTACCTGGGGATGGTGTGTCATTTGGCATGTCACCATCTTCTCCCACCTCTGTTTTTCCCGAGGTCCAGATACCTGAAGGACAAGTCAGAGCTATGAGCACTGGAAGGAACAAAAGCCCCCAGCTCTGACCAGTCACACTCTTGGGCACTAGCTGATAGACCCTCCCTGGGGACAATGCCTGATG
Source organism: Sorex fumeus (assembly GCF_029834395.1). Taxonomy (NCBI): domain Eukaryota; kingdom Metazoa; phylum Chordata; class Mammalia; order Eulipotyphla; family Soricidae; genus Sorex; species Sorex fumeus. The sequence goes on along the minus strand of NW_026606371.1, from coordinate 113,650 downwards.
CTTCCGTCTCCCCAAGAGAAGCAAAATGGGTTGGCATCTGTGCTGCCTTTCCAAACAGAAGGTATGGGCTTGGCTAGAAGAGAGAAGTCAGCCCAGCCTTGGACTGGGGACTCCTCCCTGGGTCCCTGAGAAGGTTCACATAGGCCCAGCCATGGGGTGACTCCAAGGCCAGGAGCTCACAGGCATCAGCACCACCTGCAGGCTGGCAGGAGGGCTGCCCTCGGCAACCATAGCCCAGAATGTGGCTCTATCACTGGGGCAGGACACACAATGAAAAACAAACCTGAGAAGGAAACTCTTGCTCTTCTGGTCGTCCTGATTTCCGTTGTTCCTGACACTTTCCGAACGACCTTCGCTCTCGAACCTTCCACCTCACTTGTCAGCCCACCTGCCCGGGACCGACGCCCCCTCCTCACGCGCCTCCGAAATAAAAAACTCCCTCCCCTCCATGCGATCCGCTAAAATAGAAATGAGTAGACAGAAACCTCTCGAAAAGGCGGCAGAAGATGGTGACATGCCATCTGTCACACCAACCCCAGGTAGGAGGGGAGTAACAATATAAGGTGATGCAGTGACAGGAGTGCTCAGGCTTCCTGGGCCAAATATGTCTGAGTTATTTCAGGAAGGATCCTGTGATGTGCCTCCTGGTGGGAGTGCCCATCTCTGCTGTTGGAGGTGATGTTTGTGTCAGTTTTGTTGAATTTGGCTTTTGGACCACACCCATCTCAAAGAGTACTTGTACCTCAGTGCTCAAGGATCCCTCCTGAGAGATCTCAGGGACCACCTGGGTTGCTGGGAGTCGTGGGTTTGTATCTGGGTATTTTGTTTTCTGTGATTCTGGGGATTATACTCTCGGCTCTGCACTCCGGCATTGTACCTGGTAGTGCTTAGGGAACCCTATGGGTTGGCGAGGATCACCACCCCTACTCGCTGTCTGCAACCTGCTGTCCTGTTACACAATCCTGCTGCTTTATTTCTTTTTAGAGTTACTTTTGTCTCACAGGGGAGATGCATAGGACTTCCTCTTGACTCTGTTCTCTGGATTCCTACCTGGTGTGTATCACGGGCCCCCTGGGCTCTGCTGGAGTCATTTGCTCCCTGGCAGCTACAGTGACTCAAGTCCAAGGACATGCTTATTACTCCTTATTTTGTCCTTCACGCTCAGAAGAGAGTCGCCTGCTCTGTCACACATTCTGCTTTCAGTCGCCACTCTGTTGGCAGTTGTGGGCATATGCTGGTCTAGGAGAGCCAGAGAAATGGATCTCTGGGTCGGGCACAGCTGTTGGGTTCAAGACACTTTTGCCGCTTCGAGAGCCACTTGGAATGGCCCTGAACTGTGATGAGAGTCCTTCAGGCGTATATGTGCATATGTAGATGTCTGGACATTGAGTGACCCTTTCTCCCTAGAACGTGGGATATGGGGTGCAGGGGGCGTACGTTTAGTGTTTTAGGCTGAAAGCAGGGTCACCCATTTGGGTTCCAGTGGCTCCGTTCACAGTTGTTACTCTGCAGTGCTCATAGGAGCAGTGATTGGGATGCTTTATTCCTCCGACTGCTGCATCTGGCCTCAAGTTCAAATTCTTTGTTTTACATAGATTTGGCTTTGGAAATAACCCTTGCAAATACTCAGATTATCCCTGGCTGTGTATTCAGTTATTCATGCTATAGTCTGGGACCATGTGTGCTACTGGGGATCAAACCCGGATGTGTGTGCAGAGTCAGTGTCCTTTTGCTGTAATGTCTCTCCCACCACAGTTCATTTATTTCTTCGGGTCTCACCCCATCCGGCACTGCTCTGTTTTAGTCCACGGGATCACTTTCAATGGTTCTTGGTTTATCAAGTCTCAGAGATTGCCTGTGGACTGTGAGGGATCACAGCTGACGGCTTGAGGGACCCTATGGAATGTCAGAGTCAAACCTTTATTGGTTGTGAGCAAGCCCAGTGCCCCACATGCTATGCTGTCTGTCTGGATCCTTTTTTGTTTACTTTTAAAAACAATTGTGGGCTTTGGCCATTTTTGTTCATTTTTGCATTTACTGCAGTCAGGTATCACTTCAAGTGTGCTGATGATATACCATGTGCTGCTGGGTCTAGTGTGCCAGTAGAGTGGGTAGGGTGATTGTCTTGGAAGCAGTGGACATGGGTTCTATTCCTGGCATCCTGTGTGGTCCCTGAGCACCAGCAGAGGTGATTCCTGAGTAGAGAGTCAGGAGTAAGCCTGTGAGCATCCCAAATGAGGATCCCAAAACAGACAAAAACAAAAGTACAAAATGTGATGCCATCAAACTCCTCTAGGCTGTGTGCATGATCGAGGCTATACTGTCTCTTGTATTTTCATGGGACCCATGTTACACTCTTAAACCAAAAGCTAGATCTTAGCTCTTGTATAACCACAGATCTGTGGCTTTTCAGAAGTACAGATTCTGTTTATGCCTTCCCTCTAATTTACTCTGTGCGGTAGGGCATTTGCCTTAGAAGTGGCCCACATGGCCACTATTTCTCCATCCCTCTCGGAAAGACCGGCAAGCTACCGAGAGTATCTCGCCAGCACGGCAGAGCCTGGAAAGCTCCCCGTGACGTATTCGATATGCCAGACACAGTAACAACAAAGTCTCTAATGGAGATGTTACTGGGCCTGCTCGCGCAAATCGATGAACAACGGGAGGGCCTTTACCTTTTATGTAGACACACGAGGTTTTCTTGTCACCTTTTCCTTCTGACCAATCCATGCTCCATCTCTCTAGGGTTCAGGGCATTCTGAGTTAAAGCCTACTGTGATCGCCTAGCTGGAAGGAGGAGCCCTGAGACCCGTGAGCAAAGGCATGCATGCAGGGGAGTGTCTAAGGACCCTACCTGTCTCAGGCCATGGGAAGGGTGTGGGTGCCCTAAGGCAGCAGAGCTCTTGGTCTCTAGACACTTTTTCCACTTCGAAAGCCAATTGGGATGGCCCTGAACCATGACGAGAGTCCTACAGGCACATATCTGCATGCATAGTCAGTGACTAGACATTGCGTGTCCCCTTCTCTTTCGAACATGGGCTGTGAGGTGCAGGGGGTGTATGTTTAGTGTATTGGGCTGAAAGCAGAGTCACTCATTTGGGTCCCACTGGTTCCATGCAGTTGTTACTCTGCAGTGCTTGTAGGAGCAGTGATTGGGATGCCCTGGGGTCAGGAGCAAGACCACCACCTTTAGAAACCTTGTAGTAGATCATACTCAGATTTTATCAGATGCAGCTGTCTTAGAGAGATGTTGGGTTCTGTCAACCAGGAGTGTACATGGAGACTGCTCCCAAGGGAACAGAATCTGAGCCCCTCTAGGGCTCTGTGTTCTATCCTTGCAGCCCAGGGAACAGAGTAGAAATAGACCCTGACTCTTGCTGCCCAGTGTGTTGGCTCAGGACTTGGTGACCTTCCCGGATGTGACCGTGAGCATCACCCCACAGGAGTGGATGTGCCTCTCAATGGAAGGGCTACAGGCACATGATTCTGTAGACCTACCAGGACCTGTCAACCGTTGGTGAGAGCAGTGTGGGGCCGACCGTGTCTGGAGAGAACCACGTGGGCTCCCTGTCCCAGGCTATGGCTGTGTATCCAACAGTAGCTGGGACTGTGATGGGCCAGGATGTTGGACAATTGTGCAGTAGCTGTTCCTCTAGTTCCTTCCCTGGTTTTGTTTTTGGTGCTCACCTTTGACGTTTGGGGATTACTCTCAGTTTTGTGCATAGGAATCACTCTCTGTGGGATTGCAGGAGTCTCTGGAGCGTTAGGGGTCTACCCAGGTTGGCCCCAGGCATGGCAAGCTCCCTTTGTGCTGTACTGTCGTTCAGGTCCCTCTAATTAGTTTGTGTCATTCCTGAGTTCGCTTCTCAGTTTAATTCTTATGCTACATATTACTTCTGTGTATTTGTTTTGGTTTTGATTTTGGTTTTATTTGGAGGCACAACGGCAATGCTCCTAATTGTGCTGATGGATCACTCCTGGGATTGCTCGGGGCCTATGGTGTGCTGAGTATTGGACCCATTTGCCAGCTTAAAAGGTTGCCGCCTTACCCCTCCTAATGTTGCATTTGTCCGTCAAGTTCAAATTCTTTGTTTTGCATTGATTTGGCTTTGGGGTTTCACCTTCCGGTTCTCAGATTATTCCTGGCTGTGTATTAAGTTACTCATGCTGTAATCTGGGACCATGTGTGCTGCTGGGGATCGAACCTGTATGTGTGTGCACCGTTTGTGTCCTAACGCTGTGATGTCTCTCCTACCACTGTTCATTTATTTCTTAGGGTCTCACCTCATCAGACACCGCTCTATTTGAGTGCACGGGATCAATGTTTCTTGGTTCATCAAATCTCAGGGTTTTCCTCTGGACTATGCAGTGATGGATCACAGCTGACTGCTGAGGGACCCAATGGAATATTGGAATCAAACCTCTGTTGGGTGTGAGCAAGGCCAGTGCCCCACATGCTGTGCTGTCTGTCTGGATCCTTTTCTGTTTACTTTTATAAACAATTGGAGGCTTTGGCCAACTTTGTCCATTTTTGGATTTGTTAAGCTTTTGGGTTTACTGCACTCAGGCATCACTTCAAGTGTGCTGATAACATACCAGGTGGTGCTGGGACTAGAGTGCCAGTTCAGTGGGTATGGTGATTGTCTTGCAAACAGTGGACATGGGTTCTATTCTTGGCATTCTATGTGGTCCTTGAGCACCAGCAGAGGTGAATCCTGAGTACACAGTCAGGAGGAAGCCTTGAACATCCCCAGGTGAGCATCCCAAACCAGACAAAAACAAAAGTACAAATTGTGATACGATCAAACTCCTCTTGGCTGTGTGCAAGATCAGAAATATATTATCGCTGGTATTTTCTGAGGCCCCATATTACACTCTTAAACTAAAAGCTAGATCTTAGCTCTTCGATAACCACAAATATGTGGCATTTCAGAAGTGCAGATTCTGTTCATGCCTTCCCACTAATTTACTCTGTTTTTTTGTAGAGACACGCGGGGCTTACTTGGCACCTTTTCCTTCTGACCAATCCATGCTCCGTCTCTGTAGGGTTCAAGGCATTCTGAGTTGAAGCCTCCAGTCATCTCCTGGCTTGAAGGAGGAGCCCTGAGGCCAGTGATTAAAGGCGTGGAAGCAGGTGAGTGTCTGAGGACCCTACCTGTCTACCTGGGTAGTGTGTGGGTGTCCTAATACATATGAAACACGCTGGTGACTGTGGGGGCCTCGGGCTCCTGGATCTAGGTGTCTTTGCAGCACTCACACTGCCCTTCACACCTCTGGACTCTCCATCTTGGAATGATCCTGTGTTTTACTTTCTTGGTTTGACATTATTTTTCTGCATTTGCCAGTCCATGACATTCACGCTCCTTGGTCCCCGAGCATCACTGAGATTGTTCAAAAAACAAAACCCAAAAAGCTTTTGTAGAATTTCCAAGCTTCTCACAGTGATCCCCCCAAGGGATTTCCTTTTGTTCTGGGATGCTTTGGGGTATGACAACTGTAGAGTTGTCCTCCACCTACACTGCCTCATTCAAGGATGTTCAATTGGACGTATTGTGTTTGGTTTCAGAACTCACAACAGGGCTTCAAGATTTGACCTTTCAGCAATTTGTTTTAGGGACACAGTTACTGAGTATGAGTGAGCTGGTAAGATTTGCAAATTTGAAATCAATATTATTATTTTTTTTCCTTTTTGGTTCACGCCTGGCAATGCACAGGGGTTTCTCCTGGATCTGCACTCGGGGGTTACTCCTGGCGGTGCTCAGGGGACAATATGGGATGCTGGGAATCGAACCCGGGTTGGCCGCGTGCAAGGCAAATGCCCTATCCGCTGTGCTATCTCTCCAGCCCCCTGAAATCAATAGTATTGTTCCAATGAAGAAGTTCAGTGGAACAGCATATTATTTTTAAGGTGCAGGCTGGCCATGGCCAGTAAGAAATCCAGATTCCAATTCTTTGGGCTAGAGGACCTTTAGTATGTATTCAAAAAATAAATACGAATTCCACGGCACCTCTCGCCACCTGTGTTCACTGGTCACACACTGCTTTCTCCACCCTGAATGGCCACTGGCCATGGGTTCACAAAGGAGAAAACAAGGGCCTGGCTGGTTGGTATCAGTTACAGTTTATCCCAATCCCTCTCCATTCACTTTTGATTTTCCACTCTTCTCTCTCTTTTCTCCTTTATACTCCTCTCCTGATTCTCCTGGATTCCTCCTGGATTCTTTGTTCCCTACTTTCCATGATACTCTTCTCCATTCTCTCTTATTCTCCCCTTGTATTCTCCTTCTAACATTATCCTTGGTTCTTTCCCCTCGCCCACTCTTCCAGCCTCCTCCTCTTGATTCTTCCTCCCGTATTCTCCCCTGTTCTTCGCTCGGATTCCTCCCTGATCCCTCCTCCAACCTGCCCCCTGTCCACTGTTGCAACCTTAGTTATATCCCAAGTCTTAAGCCTTGGAAATATCATAACATTCATACTACATAACTCGATTCCCTAATAAGATTTTACAATGTCAATACAGGCCACCCTTAAAGCCTGTTTTGTTTGTACCAGAGTTTTAGGTGTGCTTCAGAAGTACAGTCAGGAAGGAAATGATCCTGGTAGTGTGTGACAAGTTCATGTGATGTCAGTCAGTAAGGGAAAGTCTATGTGAGTGTCCAGATATTTGAATTTTACGCCTATGTTAACTTGTAGTTTCTGGATCTTCTGGTGAAAGCCAGGAAGAATGTGTATAAATAAAAAGGCAAAAGAGATGCTGCTCGCTCAGAGCTGTCAAGGCTGTCCACTGCCCCATTGTTTGCTGACTCGGACTTGACTTAGGATCTTACCTGTCTACCTGGGCAGTGTATGGGTGTCCTAATACATATGAAACAAGCATTTTTTTTCTTTTCGGTCACACCCAGACATGCTTAGGTGTTACTCCCACCTCCCCAGGAATTACTCCTACATTGGGGACCATACGAGAAGGTGGGTTTGAACCCAGGCCAGACCTCGTACAAGGCAAAAACCATCCCTGCTGGACTATCTCTGTGGCTTGGCTTAGAGGCCCTGGGCTTTGGGGGGATTATGGCACAGAAACAGACATACCATCTTTTTTAATTCATCCTGAATCATGTTCTGTCTGGGGAACCACAACCAGCTGAGCCCACTCCTAGCTCTAAGGAGTTTAGATATCTGTACCTCAGGATCCTTATGGGGTACCTTATAGAATCCAGGTCTGTCGTGTGTGAGCAGCTCCTTCCCTCCTGTGTCATCTCTCCCTCCCATGTTCCACGTACTGATTAGCGTTGTGGAAGTATAAAGGATAAGTAATTTTTTGACTCATCTTAGCAAAATGGCACTGGCAAGGTTCTTTATTGGCATGAAATGAAGAGTTATTTTAATTTTTAAACTTTTTTTCATCATTTTGGGTCACACCAAGACATGCTAAGAGATTACTCCTGGTGGTGCTCTGAGGCCCTGTTAAACCTTGTGGAAGACAAATATCCTACCTGCTGTCCTATCTCTTTGGCACCTATTGGAAACAGTTTAAATGAAATTTATTGTGCGTAGAAAGACATTTGAAAGGATGGAAGGGACCCCTTGTATCAAAGGTCTGACAGTGTTGTGAATATAGGTTAGTTCTCCAAGCTCCCCACATCCCAGCACTTCCCAAGCACCCCACATTCCAGAAGGCTGCTCTGTTTACCTGTGATTACTTGCAAGTTTGGTCACAGTCATGCATCCCACCCATCAGTTCAATAATATCAGAGAAAAAAATAAGTATTATAATTGGAATTAGCCAAGTCCAATTAATCTAGTTTTCACTAGAATGATGAATAGGATTCAGGTCTTTTGAAGGCCAAAAAATGCTTCATGGTGACCGGAATGCTTTGTTGCCCATTAATCTCCATGCTTAGTGTTGGAATATACTCTAGATGTTTATATGTATGTCCGTGTACATCATGATCACAACCATCCTGTTGTTCATCGATTGCCTCGAGCTAGCCCCAGGAACGTCTCCTTCGTCTTAGCCCAGATAATTTTTTTAAAAAGTGCCATATTCAAGGCTCTTTCAGGGTTAGGAGAATGAGATCCATCATTGTTACTGGTATTTGGCGTATTGGGTACACCACGGGGAGTTTGCCGTACTCTTCCGTGTGGGCAGGTTACATATGGTAGCCTGCCAGTTTGTCCAAAGTAAGAATGAGATAATAAATATAAGTAAATGTACATAAATATAAGTAAATTTTATATATGTGTAATTTATATGATATATTATATATTATGTATAACACACAAATACTCTATATATCTTTGTTGTTGGTGCACACCCGCTCTGCTGAGGGCTTACTCATGGATTTTCACGTCTTTGGTGCTCAGGGGTATATTTGGAATTCTGAGGATTGAACCCAGATATACCATATGCAAGGCAAGCGTCCATCTGCTCTTGTTCCATACTCTGGCTTTGGAATTGTGTTTCTGAAACTGCCTTCTGTGGTTTTCCTAGTAGGCAAGTTTACACTGGTCGTGCGTTTTCAAGAGGTAGTGTGTTGGCTGGTTGGACAGTATTATTGGACCGTGCGCTCTGATGTTCTAACCAGTCTTTTCTCTTTTCCAGTGTCTGTCCAGCTCTCTGAGCTTCTGCTAGGACATTTCCATTCTGCATTTCCAGGGCTGGCTTTGGAGTCACTGCTTTTGCCCCATCTTGAATAATTCGCCGGGAATCGTAAGGTCAGGTGCTATGAACCAACCTGCCTGATTTACCTTGAATTTACCCACATGTGCTTTGCCTGATGAACTGTGTGAGGGCATCGGTTCAATGTTTGACTGACCAGTACAGGATCAGGGGTCTTCTCTTTATCCCCAGCCTCCCAATGGTGAGCAACCACTCCAGCAGCTACCTCTCCAGTCCTTGATCAGTCCATCCCCCTTGCAGCATGGATTCACGTGGGTGGGCAAAAAGCGTCTCTCTGCATCTAGACCGTGGCCCTTTAAGTCTCCGGGCATAAGCACAAGTTATGCCATAGATGGGCCCTTCAGAAACCCTTTCTATTCTAGTTGTGGTTGCCCGTTGCCATTGGTCTCGTGGCTAGAGGAGGAATTGGAGCCCCTCCATGACGGCATGACAGAGGGACTGTGAAGGCTGATTTTGTGACATGACAAGAGCTGCGTCTCTGGAGCTCCTCGCACCTCCGTATATTCACACTGTGAGCAGTGGGGCCACACCATCTTTCCGGTCGGTTTCACACTAGTTTTTTCCTCATTCCCCATACCCAGGCCGTTTCTGAGGTGCAGCAAAGACCATCGGGGGACCCAGAGACTTTGGGCGGTGCAGTGGGGGCTGTGCGGTGGTGCTGGGGTCACAGGTGTGAGTGAGTTACCTTGGCCAAGATCGCGTCCAACTCTGGAAAGGGTCAGAGGTGGAAAGGGTCAGAGGCTGGTTTGTGAAGCACTGCAGGACCTGCCTAAGGTGGGGCTTAGCCCTCCAGAACTTGTCAGCAAAGACGTCACTACACCCTACCCGGGAGCCTTTGGCCCTGGCATCACTTATGTAGACCTTCAGATTCACTTCGAAGGGTAGTTCCCAGCCTCCCTACAGAGGAGACCTAGTTGTCCTCTGTCCTTTGATGGAGCGGGTCCACCGTTGGCTTGGGATCTGCGGGTAGGTGGGGTTTACAAATGAAACTTTTTCATTATTATTGTTTTGGTTGGGCTGTGTACCATGTATGGAGATGCTCAGGGTTTACTTTTGGCCCTGCACTCAGGAATTCCTGCTGGTGGTAGTTGAGGGCCAAATGGGATGCCGGGGATTGATATGGGTTGGCTGCATGCATGGAAAGTTCCGTACCTGTTTTGCTGTCTCTAGCCCCAAATTTTCTGTTTTTTCCTAGATCAAGTATTTCTGCTTCCTAAGGACTAGCTGCAAAGCACCCCACACATGAAATCCCACCCTCACTAGACGACCGTCAGCTGTTGTGGTGAGTACTGGGGCTAAAGTTTTGGGGTTTTTATTTTGAAGAGAATAATTGGTTTCCAGGATGGGTGATGGTGTTGGGGAAGCTTGGCTGATGTGGAGGAAATAATTGACTTAGAAAGGGTCAGATCAATACTAGATCAAGTCGAGTGCTTGCCTTGCAAGCGGACAACCCAGGTTTGATCTACGTCTGCTATTCCATATTGTCTCTGAGCCCCCCTAGGACTGAACCCTGATACCAGAGCTGCAATATTCACTGAGCACTGACAGTTGTGGTCCAAAACTGAAACACATGCACACAGACACACACACATGGACATAAACACACATAGAGGATGTGAGGGCAATGAGAGAGTCATTGTATTCAGGAGAAAACACGGATTTCTGCAGCATACAAACAAGAAAAAAACAGGAAAAGGGGACTTAAGGATCCTCGTTAAATATTTGGCTCTAGAATATGTCTTTACATGAGTGTTGGATATTTACCTTAAGTGTTTTAGGCTTGATCAATGAATTGCGAATTTTCCTCCCCCCCTCCCGCCCCAAGAAGTGGTTTTATGAGCACTTCCGATCCCTTGAGTTTATATTTAACTCAAAAAGTCAAGTCTTCTGGTGATTCAGGACTTTATGTAGTCATTTATTTCCATTTCTATTTCCCCTATAACCTATATAATCTATAATCTATCATTATAGAGCAATGTTCTTTGGTTCAAAACAACAAAAAAGTTAATGGTAAACTCTTAATTTTTGTGAGTTATTTGACTCTGAAATATATTTACTGCTGGGCATTCATCATAGTTACTTGACTCAGGCTTCAGTTGCCATAGTTTCTAATTCCAGAAAGCTGGATCCTATCGAGAATCTCTGGATGGACCTGGGGCAAGAAGCAAAGCTACCCTGGTTTCAAGATGGGACGGCCTAGAAGTCATAAAGCACTATCTTTTTTCCAAGCCATCAGGACCAAATGACCTGACGCTGTGGGGTGTGGAAAGCGAAACTGGCCTGAGCACTCCATGTGGAATTTTTGATAAAATCCCAGCCAGCTTTTAACCTTAGCTCCTGAACCTGAGAGAAGTAAGTTTTGGAATGTTTATTTCTTACTGTGTATGTCGAAATAACTGCAAATATTACTAAAAAGTAAATTTTATTCTTTATATGTGCAAGCAGGGAAATAGCAAAGCACACGGATGCTTGTGCGAATTCACCTTGAGAGAATTTCTCAGTATAGTCTTGGGTAGTCGGTCTCCTTGAGATTATTTCCCCAAAAGAAATGCCTCTGTTGAAATGCTTGACCTCTGTAAATGATAAATCAGAATACATTCAGTCCTGGACCTCAAACCCCCTCAGATGTTCTATAATTTTGCTAATCAGTTCTGAATTAAAGGTCCACAGTTCACTGTCCATTGGCCATTAATTGTTGTGTTCGCTATGTCTTTGTTTCTCTGGAGAGACAGAGCACCAAACACAATGTACCATGGCACCTACCAACTCAATATTATTCATTATCCATGGTTTAAAAGGAGACTCACTCTAGAAATTCCAGATGTCAGACACACATTATATGGTTCATAGTAAACACCCTGGATATTTGGATAATTTTGTGATACAACATTGTTTACATGTGTTGTTGTTCTTGTTTTTTGGCTTTTCGGGTCACACCTCGCAATGCACAGGAGTTACTCGTGGCTTTGCAGTCAGGAACTACTGTTGGCATTGCTCAGGGTACCATATGGGATGCCGGAGGATCGAACCTGGTCAGCCACATGCAAGGCACATGCCTTAGCCACTGTGCTATTGCTCCAGCCCTTTCCATGGTTTACAGAGCTATTCCTGCACAACAGGAAAGAGTGCTGGATGAGACTCATGTGCTGATTTGGGGTTACAGTAAATCATGACCAGGATGTATCCAGGTCCAGTGGGTCACAGCTGGGATTGTATTAGAAGTCCCTCTAATACAGGGACTTCTGGCGAGGTGGGGTGAGGGCTGGTTGTACTCCTCTCCAGTGCTCATGGCTCAGGCCTTTGCATGGAGCCGCCTGCAGATCTTCAAGAAAAACAAAAGCAGGAGATAGTGACATGACCTCTGCCACACACCATCCTCAGGCAGGAGAGTGAAAAATGACTCAAGTGCAGTGACAGGAAGCACAAGCTTCCCAGGCAGATAGTTTCTGATTGTTTCAGGAAGGAGAAGGGAATATGACTCCTGGCCTGATTAAATGACTCTCTGTTTGAGGCCACTGTTTTGTTTATTTTGTTGATTTGAATGGGCCATATTAGTGGTGTTGAAGTATCACTGCTCTCGGGACTGGGGGACCATATGAGGTGCCAGGGGTCCAATGCTGATTAGAATTTTTTTGAAGGTGTTGAAGGGGAGGGCCCATACCCAGTGATTCTCAGGTTATTTCTGGCTCTGGACGCATCTGGACTTGGTCAGCCCATTGCAAGCTGATCATACCTGCTGTGTCATCACCCAGTCCTCCAAGATAGGATATTTATTACAGTTCCACGGTAGACACACATCATGTACTTTAGTCAACGGCCTGCATAGTAAGATGATTTTGCTGTAAAACATGCTGAGTGTGTGGTTTTCAAATATATTCCTGCACATCAGGAGCGAGTGCTTGATGAGGTTCATGCCAGTGTGCTGATTCAGGGTAGCTGTATTTGAGCACCAGATGAACAAGGGTCCTGCGGGATGTGCCGGAGCCTTGATTTTAGCTGCGCAGGGTCCAGGAATGACCCTGGTCCTCAGGAGAGAGCACCCAGTCGCATGTCCCTGTCCTGCCCTGCCGGAGAGAGAATGAAGTTTTGTCCATGCTGAGAGCCTGTGGCTACTCCCATGGCAAGGCCACTTTCAGGCGTTTGTTCACCTTGATATCGGCCTACCCGGGGTGCTGATGCCCTGCAGAACTGGGCTCAGAGTCAGCTCCTGGATGAGGCTGTGGCGACCTTCCTATGGGGTCTAGTGAGGAGTCCTAGGGCTGAGTCAGACACTGAGCCCAGGGCTCCTCTCTCCACAGGCATCCCGGATCCCGAACTGCTTTTCCTAAGTAGGAGAGGAAGGAGCATCGGGCAGTGTTTTCCCCAGGTGGGGGCTGGTAGTTGTGTATCCAGGTCCAGTGCAGGGATTTGCAGTCAGAACCCTGGGGGCTGGGACCCTCTTTGGTGCTGACGGCTTTGACTTTTCCCCCAGGTCTTTGTAATGAGCCTCCTGCTAACAGATGCTGGAGACATGGTGACGCACCGTCTGCAGGTGTGGGAGAAGGACACAATGACATACTGTAGTGACAGGAGCACATTTTCAGAAGGGAGCCCTCAATGTGGCTGCTGACAGGGGTGCCCAACACTCTCCTGTTTGAGGCCACGTTTGTGTCTATTTGTTCTGTTCTGTCTTTGGCGCCATGCCCAGATGGTGCTCCATGAGTACCCCCAGCTCACTGCTCAAGGATGCCTGGGGCCGTCAGTGTCATTGGGGTCACTTTTCCTGCCAAGAGATAATTGGGGGCGGCTTCAATACAGGAACAACAGACACTTATGCCCTCACATAGCTCTGAGTCAGTCACTTGCTGACATTGTCTGTCTCCGTCTCATTCCTAGAACATGGAACAGGGAATGTGGGATATGGCATTGGGGGAGAGGGGGCGTCTGGTGTTTTGTTCCAACCCAGTGTTGCTTTTTGTGGTCCTGTTGTGTTTCTGCTCAGGTTTTCCCCTCTGTAGTGCTCATTGGATTTATCCCTGGAATGGCTACATGCAAGTCCAGAACCTGCCTCGAACCTGTCCAGAACCTGCAGGGACTTTCTAGAATAATGTTGTTGTAGCAGATCTGGCTCCCTGTGAGGGATTCCTGGGATCGTTAGGCCACAAGGTGGTTGGAAGCTGGTTCCTCCAGACTGGAATGGGGAGAACGAGAGGCTCTGAGCTCCTCGAGGGCGACGAGTGTCTCATCCTAACACCCCATAGTATGCTGTACGATGGCCTCGCTCCTGTCCCTTGTGTATGTTGGCTCAGGACACAGTGACCTTCCTTGAGGTGGCTTTGAGCTTCACCCGGAGGAATGGATAGAGGTCATACTGCTAAGTGTGTGCCGTGTACAGGCAAGTCCCAACCTGTTCGAGTATCTCTGGAGTCCCTGGCTTTATTTCTTATGAGTTCAACTCAATTTTTTTTGCTCTGATTGTTTCATTTTGTGGCCCAGCTTGTGATGGTCATGGGTGACTCAGGAATCACTTCTGATTCAGTCCCTGGCTTACAGTATGGTCCTCAGGCACAGCCAGGAGTGTTTCCTCAGCTCAGAGCTAATAAAACATCCTATACATTGCTGTGTGTGACCCAAAACAAATCAAATAAATTTACTTCTCTTTGTACACTTGAGTGTTTTGCTTCTTCTCTTGGTATTGTTTCAAGGTTACACTCGGCATTTTCATTACCTTTTATTTGTAATTTTTAAATTTTGGGCCAGAGTGATAGCATAGAGTTTAGGGTGTTTGCCTTGCACGCAGCCGACCTGGGTTCGATTCCTCTGCCCATCTGGGAAAGCCCGGCAAGCCACCAAGAGTATACCACCCGCATGTAAACCCCTGGCAATCTACCAGTGATGTAGTCAGTATGCCAAAAACAGTAATAAGAAGTCTTACAGTGGAGATGTTACTAGTGCCCGGTCGAGAAAATCGATGAACAATGGGAGGACAGTGCTACAGTGCTTTTAAATTGTGTTCCTTTAGGTTTTTGGCTTTTGGGTCACACTCAGTGGTGTTCAGGGGTTTCTCCTGGCTCTGCACGTAGGAATTACTTCTGGCAGTGCTCGAGGACCATATTGAATGCTGGGATTCAGACCCCATTGGTTTGCCTGCAAGGCAAATGCCGTGTCCACTGTGCTGTCATTCAAGTCTCTAAGATCATTTCTTTCTTAGAGTTTTACAGCTCAGCCGCTGTTGTGCTCAGTGCTTGGGTCACTGCAAGTGATCTTGGGAGGCCAGGTGGTGTCCAGCATCAGGTCAGAGGTTCTGCGTGCTACGCATGTTCCCCAATCCTGTGCATTATTGCCCAGCCTGCATTGGATTCTATAAAGTTATTTTTTTAATTTGTTTTGGGCCAAACCAGCAGTACTCAGGGTTTCTTCCTGGGCTCTGCACTCCGGAATCATGCCTGGCTGATGGGGGGCATATGGGGTTGTCAGAGATCGAACCTGGATTGACCATGGGCAGGAAGAGAGCCCCACCCTGTGTACGGCCTGCAACCCTCCATCTTCCCTTTTGTTTTTACCTCAATGTAAACTTGTGGGGCTTGACATCCTTGCCCTTGGTTGAGAGCTTGGGTTTACTCCAAACTCTGCACTCAGAGTGAACTCAGGATCTCTAGTTGCTGGTATCCTCGACAAGGGTTCCAGCAGTCATTGATCACATGGGTAAAGGACAAAGTAGGCTTTCTTGAGGAAAGCTGACTGTGAAGGCCAATTTTGTGAGGACATGAGGCCTCCCGTGAGCGCCCCACGCGTCCCCATCTCAGTACTGTGAGTGGTAGGGCCGCGCCAGCTTGAGGGCCACTTTTCTGCTTGTTTTTCACTTGTTCCCCAATATCCAGGCAGTTCCTGAGGAGCAGCGGAGGCTTTAGGAGGACCCGGACTTTGTGGAGTATGGTGGGTGTTGTTCTGAGGTGCATGGGTCCTGGGGGTCCGTGTGATCCTGGTGGGGGGCTCTGCAGCCACAATCACCGCCAGGTCCGAAATGGGCCCCAGCCGGTGGGAGCAGAGCTGATCGAGGGGGCTGCTGGCCTTGGGGTGAGGGACATATATATCAAAGCACTTTGAGCCTTGTCTATCCACGTTGCAACCCAGATTCCATCCTGTGAGCACCACGAAGACTGATTCCTAAGTGCAGTGGCAGGAATAACCGATTCGCCTAAGCTGTGTGGCCTCCAACCAAAAAATAGAAGGCAGATTTATTTTGAGAGGCAGGGAGGCAGCTCCCCAAGGACAAGGGATCTTGTTGCTTTCGGTCCTGTATTTCTCAGTTACCATGATGTCCAGGGACATCCTGAGAGTGTGGTCATGAGAGGTGGTTTGGGTTTACAAATGAAAATTTACTTTCTGGGCTAGTTTTTGTTGTTTTTTATTTGGGGGGGGGGCGAGTAGCCCATCCGTGCATCTGGGTCATCAGGGTTTACTCATGGCTCTGGCTCAGGAATTATTCCTGGCGGTGCTCTTGGCTCCATTCCGGATATCAAGGGTTGATCCGTGGAAGCAAGGCAACACCCTACCCCTTTACTGTCTGTCAGATTCCAGTGTTGGGATTTTTGTACATCATGAAATTCTGTTCTCACATCAAGTTGCAAAGTCCCCCAGACTTCTCATCTCTCCCTGAGTAGGTGTCCCAGGATTTTACGGTGCGTTCTGTTGGTAAAGGTGTTTTTATTTATTTTTTTTTGAAGTATTTAAGGCCTTGGGTTTGTGGGTTCTGCTGAGGATGTTCGGATAGTCCAGCTCGGAAGTACCTGAGCCAGGTTCCTTGATTAGATCCCTGGAGGGTTCCCCTTGCCCACTGTGGATGATCCCTGAGCAGTCAGGCAAAAGTGCTGAGCACTACAGAATGTGCCCCCCAACAATGGATAAATCAACACCAAATATTATGAGATCTGAATAGTAACGTCCAGTGATTTCTCAGCATTGTTTTTATTTTGGTGGTGAAGTTTAGGGATCAGGTGCGGGGCGCTTACTGGTGGGTGTTTGCCAGGAAATCTTTGTGACTTTCATTGCCCTAGTGAAAACAGAAAATCTTTGGCTCCATAGACCATGTGTTCACTCCATCCATCTGGTACCTGGTGACACCACCCCCCTCCACGTCCTACTATCTGATCCAAGACCTGAAATAGGGAAACAATTAGCCTTCCCTAGTTGAGAGCACCTGGTCAGGACTCTGTGGTGTCTGGCCCTTTAAAACTCTGACCTGAAGTGTAGGTGAGGTCACAGAGCCCCGCCTTTCCATGGGGTCTTTGTGGGCAGAGGAATCTCAACACTGTTTGTTGGCTTGTGAGGAACAGGGGTGGGGCTGGAAGGGGCCGCCCCGCCCAGGGCGTGGGGGCATTCCATAGGGACAGTTTTCTCCCTGGCCAGGCTCGGAGTGGTCCATCTGGGAGCCCTAAGCCTCCGCCGGCTCCCCAGCCGGGAATGCCGCCAGCGCCCGCATTTTCGAGAGGTTTGTCTGTCTACACATTTCTATTTTAGTGCATGAGGGGAGTGGAGTTTTTTAATTTGGAGGCGCGTGGTCGGGGGCGGTGGTCCCTGGGCAGGTGGGCTGATAAGTGTCGTGGAAGGTTCGAGTGCGAAAGTCTTTCGGAAAGGGTCAGGAAGAAAGGAAATAAGGACGACCAGAAGAGCAAGAGTTTCCTTCTCAGGTTTGTTTTTCATTGTGTGTCCTGGTAGCCCTGGCCCGGGAGGCCCCATGGGGTCGGGGGCACGAGAACCTCGCCCTCCCCCACAACCCATCGCTCCGGCCCCCAACCGGAGAGGAACGTGTCGGAGCCCGAGGGAGCCCCAGCTTGCCCGCAAGTCTGAACACACTGCCTCATTCCTTTCTTTCCACAAATTCGTAGTCATCCGTTGCGTTTCATTGCATAACTCAAACTGCAGATTCAGGTTTTGGCATTGCAGCCATTTGATTTGAGAGTGGAGTCACTGGGTGTGAGTCAGCTGGTAAAATTTACACGTTGGGGACAGATATTCTGCTGGCAGGCGATCAAGGATGTGATTTTGATGGTGAATGACAGGGCACTGGAGAGAGGAAATCTAGAGCCTAATGCTTGGCGTAGAGGCCCTTCCTGAGCTTCACTGGGTGGTGAAATCCCTGCTCAAAACCGAAAGAAATTTCTATTTTTCCTTTGAACAAAATGTTTATTTCTATTTCTTCCATTTGATCGAAACTGGTAATTGTTTGAAAACAACTAGTTTGGGCTTTGGGGGGGGGGGGAGCGATAGATCAGTGGGTGTAGACTTGGTTTTTACGCGACCGGCCCGGGTTTTATTCCTGGCGTCCCTTTTGGTCCCCTGAGGACCACCATGAGGAATTCCTCAGTGCAGAGACAGCAGTAACCCCTGTGCTTCACCAGGTGTGACCCAAAAAGCCAAAACTGAAAAAGAAAACCAGTTTGAGGGCACTAGTGTCAGCGCAGTGAGAAGGAGAAAGGTTTGCATCCATTTGCTCCCCTACAGACCCTCCAGGAGTGATCCCTGAGCACTGCCTGGTGTGTCTCTAAAGAAGACAAACTTCAAAATAAAAGGACCAAAAAAAGGATCGATCCTGAGAGCCATCCATTTTGGTGAGATGTTTTCAATGGCCCCCGTGGCTCGTCGTGTCTGCAGGGATGCAGGGTTGCCTTCACTCCATGCATCGGGCGCTCCACACTGAGCTCCACACTGAGCTTGAACTGAACCCTGACTGGAATCTATTTTCTTTTCTCTTGGAATGGTGTGTCAGCTTTCTGCTATCACTGTCGCTGTCCTCCCATGGTTCATCGATTTGCTCGAGCTGGCCTAGTAAGGTCCCCCGTTGGAGACTTGGTTGTTATTGTGTGTGGCATGTCGAATACATCACGGGGAGCTTGCCAGGCTTCGCCGTGCGGACGAGATACTCTCCGTAGCTTGCCGGGCTCTCCGAGAGGGGTGGAGGAATCGAACTCAGGTCGGCCATGTTGGCTGCGTGCAAGGCAAACGCCCTACCGCGGTGCTCTCTCTCTAACGCTTTCTGCAAAGGGAGATATTTCCACTCGTGTCTGTTTATTGAGTTTACAAAAAAATAAAACACCGAACATATGGGGCTTTCCTAGTGCATTATTTATGAGGGACAAGATCAGTAAAAAGTGGCGGCCCCTGGTAGAAGGGGTACTCTGAAGGCCAGTTTTGTGGCAGGACACAAGCATCCTCCCGTTAGCATCCCAGAACTCTCAGTCTCCACATTGTTAGTAGCGGGACCATTCGGACCTGGGAGGTGCTTTCGTGCTTTCTTTCTCACTGAATTCCTGACATCCAGGCAGTTCCTGGGGTGCAGTAGAGGCTTCAGAGTGATGCGGAGCTTAGGGCGGTGCAGTGGGGTCTGTACACAGTACAGGGGTTGTGGGTTTGAGTGTGCCCTTGTTGCATTTTGGCATGGGGCTGAGCACTGGGGCTACAGGCCTTGGGGTTGCGGAACCCACCCAAGGGCTAGGGGCTTGAGTGGCCAACACTCCCAACATGGGACTTGTCGGTACAAATCCTGAAGCCTTTAGCCTTGACGTAGATGCTATAGAATCTGCAGATTCATGTTCAGGGTCGGGGCTGCAGCCCCCTAAAGGCAAGAGACTCTGTTGCAGACCGTCCTATTCATTGGCGGTTGGGATGGGGAGGGGCCTTTTTGGAAGCGTGGTTCACGCAGGTGGGAGGTTTAGGCCAATGAAATTTTAATTTGGGGGTTTGTTTTAGTTGTTTTTTTTATGTTTTGTGGGGGGAGTGAGAGAGGACATACCCTAAGATGCTCACTCCTGGCTCAGTGCTCAGGAATCATTCCTGGCGGTGCTCTGGGATCTGGGATGCTGAAGCTTGATTGGGGCGAGGAGGGCAAGCATCTTGCCTGCTTTACTGTCTGTCTAATTCCAACGCTGATGTTTTTTTCCAGATGAGGAATTTAGACTCATCTTCAGTTATGAAAAATCCTCTATGCTTCATCTCTTCCTGACTGGGCGATCCCTGGATACTGGCTCTTGGGGTGAGTATAGCAGGTCAAGGATTTAATTTTCCTTGCTCAGGAAGGAAGATGTTCTTATTGTCGCATTGGGGGGGGGAACTTTGCTCAGGGGTCACTCCTGGCTTGCTGGCAAGAAATTTACTTTGAAAGGGCCAGAGGTATGGTGCAGCAAGTAGGGTGCTTGCCTTGCATGCAGCTAACACAGATTTGATCAGCTGCATCCCAGCAAACCTCAGACATTCCAGGACAGATCCCTGAATGCAGAGCTAGGAGTACTCCTGACACTGTTGGTTCTGGCTCAGACACACACACACGGAATATCTGACAGCAGAGATAGAAGTGTGCTCCTGCAGCATAGGTTTTAAGGACCCACTGTTTGACTCTTGAACTATTTTATGCTACAATTTGTCAGGGTACGTGGATTTATTTCCCTCTATTTGGATAGAGTTTACTGTTTGTCATTGCTGTATTTTGGGGTCACACACTACAGTACTCAGGCCTTACTCCTGCTCTGACCTCAGGGATCACAGCTGTCGGGGTCCCTCGACAATCGGGTGCCTGGCTAGAGGACTTGGTCAGGCAATTGCAAGCTGCTCATACCTGCTGTGTCATCACACAGTCCTCCAAGATAGGATATTTATTATAGGTAAAAGGTAGGCACAGCCAGGAGTGTTTCCTCAGCCCAGAGGTAGTAAAAAGCCCTATAGGTTGCTGTGTGGGGACTATGTGGTGTCTGGCCCTTTAAAACCCTGACTGGAAGTGTAGGTGAGGTCACAGAGCCCCGCCTTTCCCTGGGGTCTTTGTGGGCGGAGCAATCTCCACCCTGTTTGTTGCCTGGTGAGGAGCGGGGGTGGGGCGGGAAGGGGGCGGCCAGGGCGTGGGGGCGTCCCATAGGGCCAGTTTCCTCGCTGGCCTGGCCGCTGAGTGGTCCATCTGGGAGCTCTGAGCCTCCGCCGCCTGCCCAGCCCGGGATGCCCCCAGCGCCCGCCTTTTCGAGAGGTTTGTCTCTCCCTTCCGTCTATCTTAGCGCATCGCATCCAGGGAGGTTTTTATTTAGGGGGGGGTTGAGGGAATGGGGGGGTCGGTGGTGCCTGGCAGGTGGGCTGACAAGTGAAGTGGAAGGTTCGGGAGCAAAAGTCGTTCGGAAAGGGTCAGGAACAACGGAAATCAGGACGACCAGAAGAGAGAGAGTTTTCTTTTCAGGTTTGTTTTTCATTGTGCGTCCTGGTAGCCCTGGCCGGGGCGGCCCCATGGGGTCGGGGGCACGAGACCCTCGCCCTCCCCTCCAACCCATCGCTCCGGCCCCCAACCGGAGAGGAACGTGTCGGAGCCCGAGGGAGCCCCAGCTTGCCCGCAAGTCTGAACACACTGCCTCATTCCTTCCTTTCCACAAATTCGTAGTCATCTGTTGCGTTTCATTGCATAACTCAAACTGCAGATTCAGGTTTTGGCATTGCAGCCATTTGATTTGAGAGTGGAGTCACTGGGTGTGAGTCGGCTGGTAAAATTTGCACGTTGGGGACAGATATTCTGCTGGCAGGGGATCAAGGATGTGATTTTGATGGTGGATGACAGGGCACTGCAGAGAGGAAATCTAGAGCCTAATGCTTGGCGTAGAGGCCCTTCCTGAGCTTCACTGGGTGGTGAAATCACTGCTCAAAACCGAAAGAAATTTCTATTTTTTCCTTTGAACAAAATGTTTATTTCTATTTCTTCCATTTGATCGAAAGTGGTAATTGTTTGAAAACAACTAGTTTGGGCTTTGGGGGGGGAGCGATAGATCAGTGGGTGTAGACTTGGTTTTTACGCGACCGGCCCGGGTTTTATTCCTGGCGTCCCTTTTGGTCCCCTGAGGACCACCATGAGGAATTCCTCAGTGCAGAGACAGCAGTAACCCCTGTGCTTCACCAGGTGTGACCCAAAAAGCCAAAACTGAAAAAGAAAACCAGTTTGAGGGCACTAGTGTCAGCGCAGTGAGAAGGAGAAAGGTTTGCATCCATTTGCTCCCCTACAGACCCTCCAGGAGTGATCCCTGAGCACTGCCTGGTGTGTCTCTAAAGAAGACAAACTTCAAAATAAAAGGACCAAAAAAAGGATCGATCCTGAGAGCCATCCATTTTGGTGAGATGTTTTCAATGGCCCCCGTGGCTCGTCGTGTCTGCAGGGATGCAGGGTTGCCTTCACTCCATGCATCAGGCGCTCCACACTGAGCTCCACACTGAGCTTGAACTGAACCCTGGCTGGAATCTATTTTCTTTTCTCTTGGAATGGTGTGTCAGCTTTCTGCTATCACTGTCGCTGTCCTCCCATGGTTCATCGATTTGCTCGAGCTGGCCTAGTAAGGTCCCCCGTTGGAGACTTGGTTGTTATTGTGTGTGGCATGTCGAATACATCACGGGGAGCTTGCCAGGCTTCGCCGTGCGGGCGAGATACTCTCCGTAGCTTGCCGGGCTCTCCGAGAGGGGTGGAGGAATCGAACTCAGGTCGGCCATGTTGGCTGCGTGCAAGGCAAACGCCCTACCGCGGTGCTCTCTCTCTAACGCTTTCTGCAAAGGGAGATATTTCCACTCGTGTCTGTTTATTGAGTTTACAAAAAAATAAAACACCGAACATATGGGGCTTTCCTAGTGCATTATTTATGAGGGACAAGATCAGTAAAAAGTGGCGGCCCCTGGTAGAAGGGGTACTCTGAAGGCCAGTTTTGTGGCAGGACACAAGCATCCTCCCGTTAGCATCCCAGAACTCTCAGTCTCCACATTGTTAGTAGCGGGACCATTCGGACCTGGGAGGTGCTTTCGTGCTTTCTTTCTCACTGAATTCCTGACATCCAGGCAGTTCCTGGGGTGCAGTAGAGGCTTCAGAGTGATGCGGAGCTTAGGGCGGTGCAGTGGGGTCTGTACACAGTACAGGGGTTGAGGGATTTGAGTGTGCCCTTGTTGCATTTTGGCATGGGGCTGAGCACTGGGGCTACAGGCCTTGGGGTTGCGGAACCCACCCAAGGGCTAGGGGCTTGAGTGGCCAACACTCCCAACATGGGACTTGTCGGTACAAATCCTGAAGCCTTTAGCCTTGACGTAGATGCTATAGAATCTGCAGATTCATGTTCAGGGTCGGGGCTGCAGCCCCCTAAAGGCAAGAGACTCTGTTGCAGACCGTCCTATTCATTGGCGGTTGGGATGGGGAGGGGCCTTTTTGGAAGCGTGGTTCACGCAGGTGGGAGGTTTAGGCCAATGAAATTTTAATTTGGGGGTTTGTTTTAGTTGGTTTTTTATGTTTTGTGGGGGGAGTGAGAGAGGACATACCCTAAGATGCTCACTCCTGGCTCAGTGCTCAGGAATCATTCCTGGCGGTGCTCTGGGATCTGGGATGCTGAAGCTTGATTGGGGCGAGGAGGGCAAGCATCTTGCCTGCTTTACTGTCTGTCTAATTCCAACGCTGATGTTTTTTTCCAGATGAGGAATTTAGACTCATCTTCAGTTATTAAAAATCCTCTATGCTTCATCTCTTCCTGACTGGGCGATCCCTGGATACTGGCTCTTGGGGTGAGTATAGCAGGTCAAGGATTTAATTTTCCTTGCTCTTGAAGGAAGATGTTCTTATTGTCGCATTGGGGGGGGGGGGGAAACTTTGCTCAGGGGTCACTCCTGGCTTGCTGGCAAGAAATTTACTTTGAAAGGGCCAGAGGTATGGTGCAGCAAGTAGGGTGCTTGCCTTGCATGCAGCTAACACAGATTTGATCAGCTGCATCCCAGCAAACCTCAGACATTCCAGGACAGATCCCTGAATGCAGAGCTAGGAGTACTCCTGACACTGTTGGTTCTGGCTCAGACACACACACACGGAATATCTGACAGCAGAGATAGAAGTGTGCTCCTGCAGCATAGGTTTTAAGGACCCACTGTTTGACTCTTGAACTATTTTATGCTACAATTTGTCAGGGTACGTGGATTTATTTCCCTCTATTTGGATAGAGTTTACTGTTTGTCATTGCTGTATTTTGGGGTCACACACTACAGTACTCAGGCCTTACTCCTGCTCTGACCTCAGGGATCACAGCTGTCGGGGTCCCTCGACAATCGGGTGCCTGGCTAGAGGACTTGGTCAGGCAATTGCAAGCTGCTCATACCTGCTGTGTCATCACACAGTCCTCCAAGATAGGATATTTATTATAGGTAAAAGGTAGGCACAGCCAGGAGTGTTTCCTCAGCCCAGAGGTAGTAAAAAGCCCTATAGGTTGCTGTGTGGGGACTATGTGGTGTCTGGCCCTTTAAAACCCTGACCGGAAGTGTAGGTGAGGTCACAGAGCCCCGCCTTTCCCTGGGGTCTTTGTGGGCGGAGCAATCTCCACCCTGTTTGTTGCCTGGTGAGGAGCGGGGGTGGGGCGGGAAGGGGGCGGCCAGGGCGTGGGGGCGTCCCATAGGGCCAGTTTCCTCGCTGGCCTGGCCGCTGAGTGGTCCATCTGGGAGCTCTGAGCCTCCGCCGCCTGCCCAGCCCGGGATGCCCCCAGCGCCCGCCTTTTCGAGAGGTTTGTCTCTCCCTTCCGTCTATCTTAGCGCATCGCATCCAGGGAGGTTTTTATTTAGGGGGGGGTTGAGGGAATGGGGGGGTCGGTGGTGCCTGGCAGGTGGGCTGACAAGTGAAGTGGAAGGTTCGGGAGCAAAAGTCGTTCGGAAAGGGTCAGGAACAACGGAAATCAGGACGACCAGAAGAGAGAGAGTTTTCTTTTCAGGTTTGTTTTTCATTGTGCGTCCTGGTAGCCCTGGCCGGGGCGGCCCCATGGGGTCGGGGGCACGAGACCCTCGCCCTCCCCTCCAACCCATCGCTCCGGCCCCCAACCGGAGAGGAACGTGTCGGAGCCCGAGGGAGCCCCAGCTTGCCCGCAAGTCTGAACACACTGCCTCATTCCTTCCTTTCCACAAATTCGTAGTCATCTGTTGCGTTTCATTGCATAACTCAAACTGCAGATTCAGGTTTTGGCATTGCAGCCATTTGATTTGAGAGTGGAGTCACTGGGTGTGAGTCGGCTGGTAAAATTTGCACGTTGGGGACAGATATTCTGCTGGCAGGGGATCAAGGATGTGATTTTGATGGTGGATGACAGGGCACTGCAGAGAGGAAATCGAGAGCCTAATGCTTGGCGTAGAGGCCCTTCCTGAGCTTCACTGGGTGGTGAAATCACTGCTCAAAACCGAAAGAAATTTCTATTTTTTCCTTTGAACAAAATGTTTATTTCTATTTCTTCCATTTGATCGAAAGTGGTAATTGTTTGAAAACAACTAGTTTGGGCTTTGGCGGGGGAGCGATAGATCAGTGGGTGTAGACTTGGTTTTTACGCGACCGGCCCGGGTTTTATTCCTGGCGTCCCTTTTGGTCCCCTGAGGACCACCATGAGGAATTCCTCAGTGCAGAGACAGCAGTAACCCCTGTGCTTCACCAGGTGTGACCCAAAAAGCCAAAACTGAAAAAGAAAACCAGTTTGAGGGCACTAGTGTCAGCGCAGTGAGAAGGAGAAAGGTTTGCATCCATTTGCTCCCCTACAGACCCTCCAGGAGTGATCCCTGAGCACTGCCTGGTGTGTCTCTAAAGAAGACAAACTTCAAAATAAAAGGACCAAAAAAAGGATCGATCCTGAGAGCCATCCATTTTGGTGAGATGTTTTCAATGGCCCCCGTGGCTCGTCGTGTCTGCAGGGATGCAGGGTTGCCTTCACTCCATGCATCAGGCGCTCCACACTGAGCTCCACACTGAGCTTGAACTGAACCCTGGCTGGAATCTATTTTCTTTTCTCTTGGAATGGTGTGTCAGCTTTCTGCTATCACTGTCGCTGTCCTCCCATGGTTCATCGATTTGCTCGAGCAGGCCTAGTAAGGTCCCCCGTTGGAGACTTGGTTGTTATTGTGTGTGGCATGTCGAATACATCACGGGGAGCTTGCCAGGCTTCGCTGTGCGGGCGAGATACTCTCCGTAGCTTGCCGGGCTCTCCGAGAGGGGTGGAGGAATCGAACTCAGGTCGGCCATGTTGGCTGCGTGCAAGGCAAACGCCCTACCGCGGTGCTCTCTCTCTAACGCTTTCTGCAAAGGGAGATATTTCCACTCGTGTCTGTTTATTGAGTTTACAAAAAAATAAAACACCGAACATATGGGGCTTTCCTAGTGCATTATTTATGAGGGACAAGATCAGTAAAAAGTGGCGGCCCCTGGTAGAAGGGGTACTCTGAAGGCCAGTTTTGTGGCAGGACACAAGCATCCTCCCGTTAGCATCCCAGAACTCTCAGTCTCCACATTGTTAGTAGCGGGACCATTCGGACCTGGGAGGTGCTTTCGTGCTTTCTTTCTCACTGAATTCCTGACATCCAGGCAGTTCCTGGGGTGCAGTAGAGGCTTCAGAGTGATGCGGAGCTTAGGGCGGTGCAGTGGGGTCTGTACACAGTACAGGGGTTGAGGGATTTGAGTGTGCCCTTGTTGCATTTTGGCATGGGGCTGAGCACTGGGGCTACAGGCCTTGGGGTTGCGGAACCCACCCAAGGGCTAGGGGCTTGAGTGGCCAACACTCCCAACATGGGACTTGTCGGTACAAATCCTGAAGCCTTTAGCCTTGACGTAGATGCTATAGAATCTGCAGATTCATGTTCAGGGTCGGGGCTGCAGCCCCCTAAAGGCAAGAGACTCTGTTGCAGACCGTCCTATTCATTGGCGGTTGGGATGGGGAGGGGCCTTTTTGGAAGCGTGGTTCACGCAGGTGGGAGGTTTAGGCCAATGAAATTTTAATTTGGGGGTTTGTTTTAGTTGTTTTTTTATGTTTTGTGGGGGGAGTGAGAGAGGACATACCCTAAGATGCTCACTCCTGGCTCAGTGCTCAGGAATCATTCCTGGCGGTGCTCTGGGATCTGGGATGCTGAAGCTTGATTGGGGCGAGGAGGGCAAGCATCTTGCCTGCTTTACTGTCTGTCTAATTCCAACGCTGATGTTTTTTTCCAGATGAGGAATTTAGACTCATCTTCAGTTATGAAAAATCCTCTATGCTTCATCTCTTCCTGACTGGGCGATCCCTGGATACTGGCTCTTGGGGTGAGTATAGCAGGTCAAGGATTTAATTTTCCTTGCTCTTGAAGGAAGATGTTCTTATTGTCGCATTGGGGGGGGGGAAACTTTGCTCAGGGGTCACTCCTGGCTTACTGGCAAGAAATTTACTTTGAAAGGGCCAGAGGTATGGTGCAGCAAGTAGGGTGCTTGCCTTGCATGCAGCTAACACAGATTTGATCAGCTGCATCCCAGCAAACCTCAGACATTCCAGGACAGATCCCTGAATGCAGAGCTAGGAGTACTCCTGACACTGTTGGTTCTGGCTCAGACACACACACACGGAATATCTGACAGCAGAGATAGAAGTGTGCTCCTGCAGCATAGGTTTTAAGGACCCACTGTTTGACTCTTGAACTATTTTATGCTACAATTTGTCAGGGTACGTGGATTTATTTCCCTCTATTTGGATAGAGTTTACTGTTTGTCATTGCTGTATTTTGGGGTCACACACTACAGTACTCAGGCCTTACTCCTGCTCTGACCTCAGGGATCACAGCTGTCGGGGTCCCTCGACAATCGGGTGCCTGGCTAGAGGACTTGGTCAGGCAATTGCAAGCTGCTCATACCTGCTGTGTCATCACACAGTCCTCCAAGATAGGATATTTATTATAGGTAAAAGGTAGGCACAGCCAGGAGTGTTTCCTCAGCCCAGAGGTAGTAAAAAGCCCTATAGGTTGCTGTGTGGGGACTATGTGGTGTCTGGCCCTTTAAAACCCTGACCGGAAGTGTAGGTGAGGTCACAGAGCCCCGCCTTTCCCTGGGGTCTTTGTGGGCGGAGCAATCTCCACCCTGTTTGTTGCCTGGTGAGGAGCGGGGGTGGGGCGGGAAGGGGGCGGCCAGGGCGTGGGGGCGTCCCATAGGGCCAGTTTCCTCGCTGGCCTGGCCGCTGAGTGGTCCATCTGGGAGCTCTGAGCCTCCGCCGCCTGCCCAGCCCGGGATGCCCCCAGCGCCCGCCTTTTCGAGAGGTTTGTCTCTCCCTTCCGTCTATCTTAGCGCATCGCATCCAGGGAGGTTTTTATTTGGGGGGGGGTGAGGGAATGGGGGGGTCGGTGGTGCCTGGCAGGTGGGCTGACAAGTGAAGTGGAAGGTTCGGGAGCAAAAGTCGTTCGGAAAGGGTCAGGAACAACGGAAATCAGGACGACCAGAAGAGAGAGAGTTTTCTTTTCAGGTTTGTTTTTCATTGTGCGTCCTGGTAGCCCTGGCCGGGGCGGCCCCATGGGGTCGGGGGCACGAGACCCTCGCCCTCCCCTCCAACCCATCGCTCCGGCCCCCAACCGGAGAGGAACGTGTCGGAGCCCGAGGGAGCCCCAGCTTGCCCGCAAGTCTGAACACACTGCCTCATTCCTTCCTTTCCACAAATTCGTAGTCATCTGTTGCGTTTCATTGCATAACTCAAACTGCAGATTCAGGTTTTGGCATTGCAGCCATTTGATTTGAGAGTGGAGTCACTGGGTGTGAGTCGGCTGGTAAAATTTGCACGTTGGGGACAGATATTCTGCTGGCAGGGGATCAAGGATGTGATTTTGATGGTGGATGACAGGGCACTGCAGAGAGGAAATCGAGAGCCTAATGCTTGGCGTAGAGGCCCTTCCTGAGCTTCACTGGGTGGTGAAATCACTGCTCAAAACCGAAAGAAATTTCTATTTTTTCCTTTGAACAAAATGTTTATTTCTATTTCTTCCATTTGATCGAAACTGGTAATTGTTTGAAAACAACTAGTTTGGGCTTTGGGGGGGGAGCGATAGATCAGTGGGTGTAGACTTGGTTTTTACGCGACCGGCCCGGGTTTTATTCCTGGCGTCCCTTTTGGTCCCCTGAGGACCACCATGAGGAATTCCTCAGTGCAGAGACAGCAGTAACCCCTGTGCTTCACCAGGTGTGACCCAAAAAGCCAAAACTGAAAAAGAAAACCAGTTTGAGGGCACTAGTGTCAGCGCAGTGAGAAGGAGAAAGGTTTGCATCCATTTGCTCCCCTACAGACCCTCCAGGAGTGATCCCTGAGCACTGCCTGGTGTGTCTCTAAAGAAGACAAACTTCAAAATAAAAGGACCAAAAAAAGGATCGATCCTGAGAGCCATCCATTTTGGTGAGATGTTTTCAATGGCCCCCGTGGCTCGTCGTGTCTGCAGGGATGCAGGGTTGCCTTCACTCCATGCATCAGGCGCTCCACACTGAGCTCCACACTGAGCTTGAACTGAACCCTGGCTGGAATCTATTTTCTTTTCTCTTGGAATGGTGTGTCAGCTTTCTGCTATCACTGTCGCTGTCCTCCCATGGTTCATCGATTTGCTCGAGCAGGCCTAGTAAGGTCCCCCGTTGGAGACTTGGTTGTTATTGTGTGTGGCATGTCGAATACATCACGGGGAGCTTGCCAGGCTTCGCCGTGCGGGCGAGATACTCTCCGTAGCTTGCCGGGCTCTCCGAGAGGGGTGGAGGAATCGAACTCAGGTCGGCCATGTTGGCTGCGTGCAAGGCAAACGCCCTACCGCGGTGCTCTCTCTCTAACGCTTTCTGCAAAGGGAGATATTTCCACTCGTGTCTGTTTATTGAGTTTACAAAAAAATAAAACATGCATCAGGCGTTCCACACTGAGCTCCACACTGAGCTTGAACTGAATCCTGACTGGAATCTTATTTTCTTTTCTCTTGTAATGGCGTGTCAGCTTTCTGCTATCACTGTCACTGTCCTCATCATTGTTCATGGATTTGCTCGAGCGGGCCCAGTAACGTCTGCGTTGGTGACTTTGTTGTTACTGTGTATGGCGTATAGAATACAGCACGGGGAGTTTTCCAGGCTATGCCGTGCGGTCAAGATACTCTCGGGAGCTTGCCGGGCTCTCTGAGAGGGGCGGAAGAATCGAACTCTGAAATTGTGCTTCCGAAACTGCCTCCTGCAGTTTTCCTTGTAGTCAGTGGTCCACTGGTTTGGTGTTTTCAAGGGGTAGTGCATTGACTGGACAGTGCTCCCCGATGTTCTTACCAGCCTCTACTCCTATTCCAGTGTCTGTCCAGCTCTCTGGGATGCTGCTTGGCCAGTTCCTCAGCATCTCCTGGGCTGGCTTGGCCGTCACTGGTTTCACCCCATCTTGATTCGTTCCTCAGGAAACTCAACATCCGATGAGTTGTACCAACCTTCCTATTTTACCTTGAATCTACCCAGCTGCATATTTCCTTGTTGGACTGTGTGTGAAAGCATTAGGTCATTGTTTGACTGGTCAGTAGAAGATCAAAGTTCTTCTCCTTATCTACAGCACCCCCACTGTGTGACCCCAGAATCTGCCTCTCGGCACTTTTTTCCAGTCTATCCGCCCTTCAGCCAGATTCACCTGGGTGGGCAAAAAGGGTCTCTACCTCTGGTTCATGACACTTTAAGGCTATAGATCCTGGCAGAAGTGGAAGTGATGTCACAGGCTGGCAACCTTCAGATGTCCTTTCTATTCCAGTTGTGGTTGCCTGCATTAGGCCATCATTGGTGTCGTGGGCAGGGAAGAAAATGGAGGCCCTGGGTGGAAGGCGGACTACGAAGGCCGATTTTTTTATCAGGATGGGAGTGGTGGTCCATGAGCTCCCTGTGCCTCCACACTGTGAGCGGTGTGGGCTGTTCCAGTTTGGGGGCCCTTTCATGCTTGTTTTACTCTTGTTTCTGATAGCAGCTGGTTCTTGAGGCAAGGTGAATACTTTAGGGGAACCCAGAGGCTTTAGGGGGTGCAGGGTTCGAGCATGAGTGGGTGATCGTGAGGCACCCCTTTGCCCACCATTGCCTCTTGCTCCACGATCTGTCAGCGGCGGGTGGGCTTGGGGCTGAGGGGTGGCCTGAGTGCGGGGCCTGCGGGACTTGCAGAGAGCAGGACCTGGCTGTCCCGACCCTCCCTGCACGGGACTTCTCTCTGCCCTGATCCGGAGCCTTTGGCGTTGGCATCACATGTGTAAAACCTTCAGATTCACATCAAGGGGCAGGGCCTAAGACCCCTGCCTAGCAGATCCAGTTGTAGTCTCTCTTTTGATTGATTGCCGTGATGTGGTGGGGCCACATGGTGGTTTGTTCCCTGCCGGAGGGTGGGGTTTTAAATGAAACTTTTTCATTATTATTGTTTTGGTTTTCCTTGTGTACCACATCCGGAGATGCTTAGGGTTTACTTTTGGCTCTGAACTCAGGAATTCCTGATGGTGGTACTCAGTGACCATATGGGATGTGAGGAATGATCTGGGTTGGCTGCATGCAAGACAAGTTCCCTGCCTGCTTCACTGTCTCTGATTGCAACTTTTTTGGTTTTTGTCTACATCAAGAATTTTTGCTTCCTAAGGTCCAGTTGCAAAGCACCCCGCACTTATGATTTCTCAAGTCTTTGTATTCATTGCAGAATTCATACAGGAAAGAAGCCTTATTATATAAGTAAATAATGTGGGGACATCTTTATTGAATCCTCAGGCCTTACTAGGCATATGAGAATGAATAGTGGAGAGAAAATTTTATGTATGTAATGAATGTGAACAGGGCTTCATGGACCTTCAAGCTTTAGTAAACTTTGAAAATTTGTATTGGATGAGTTGATCCCGTATTAACCATCTATAAGGTCAGAACAGGCCCTATCATTTTAGCCAGATTCCTTTGGACAGGGGGTGGTCATAGGTGGTACAAAACTACAGCCAAGAAGGAAATCATCCTCGTATCATATGAAGAGCTACCTATGATGTCACTTCTGTAAGGAAAGTTTCTTGCTGAGTATCTCCCACACCGCAGCCATGCCAGTGCCCTGGAATTTTTCCATCACATGTATGTTTAACTTGTACATAGTGGTTCTTTGTGATGGAGGCCATGAGGAAGGTGACTAAATAAAAACAGGTACAAAAATAGGCGCTCTGTGGAACTGTCACAGCTCATCACTGTGTCATTGTTTACTCTCACTGCAACTTGGCCCAGAGGCCCTGGTTTTAGAGAATTATGACAGAGATGAATCACAATGCTGCAGTGAAAACTGCAAAGTAGAAGACCAGGAAATCCTTTATTCTTCCAGTCTTTCTGTGCTAGATTTTGGGGTGCCACACCCCCTGGACTCAGGCTTTACTGTTGGTTCTTAGCTCAGGATTCCAGACTGGGGGTCACATATATCCTTATGGGGCTCAGAATCCAGGTCAGCCATGTGCAAGCAAGTACTTTGTCTTCCGTATCATTTCTACACTCCTTATATTCATATTTTTTAAAATTTTACATTACATTAAAGATTCCCAGTTGGTGGTCGTTCTGGGAGTTCTCTTTTTGAACTTTGCAGCCCTTTCTCCCCGCTCTGTGAAGTAGAATTTTGCATGAAGGAGACGGTGGTCCGATCCCGTTCGAAATTTTGGGACAACAGCGACATCAGTCAGGCAAAACCGTCGATTGAATATGATGTGGTCTATTTCATTGTGGAATCGTCCACCGGGAGACTCCCATGTCCATCGTTTAGATTCTGCCTTCTGGAACTGTGAGTTACCATGAATGGTCTTGGTCGACATGATGAACTCAGACAGTCTCTCACCCTGTTCGTTCCATTCTAGGCCATGGGTTCCGATGTGAAGTTCTTCAGCTGATCTTCTCGGTCCTATCTTGGCATTAAAATCACCCACAATGATCTTGTAGAAGGTGTGGTCTTCTTTATAGAATTTCTCTAGCTCCATGTAGAACTTCTCGATTTCTCTTTCATCATAATGAGATGTTGGTGCGTAGACAACGAAGATAGAAACTGCAGGCAGTGAGCCACATCTATTCAAATGTAAACGTCCGATTCGGGTTTTTAGGCATTCGAATGAATCAATGCTCTTGGCCAAGTTTGTGTTGATAAGGACACCGACGCCTCCAACACCTCTTTTATCGCATGTTCCGAGGAACAATTCTTCTCCAGTGTCGAAAACGGCATGGTGAGATTCGTGTCTTCTTGTCTCGGTCAGACCAATGATGTCGTACTTGATCATTCGCGCTTGTACCATCAGGTCCTCGATGGATGCATCTGATGCTAGCGTACGTGCATTGAAAGTACAGACGATCATTTTTGTCTTCCTTCGTTGTGGCAGCCTAGGTCGGCCTTGAGATTTTGTCGGCCTCTCCTTTCTCATCCTTCTCAGTGCTGCCATGTCGGTGAAGCCTTCAGGGTCAGGTGAATGAGACCAGTTGTAGTTACTGGTTTTGGCATATCGAATACACAGCGGATAGCTTGCCAGGCTCTTCCGTGTGGGCGGAATACTCTCGGTAGCTTGCCAGTCTTTCCGAGAGGTATAGAGGCTTTTGGGGTGACCTCTAATCACCCTTGTAGGTGTTACCATATTTGAACCCTATCAAATATGGTACGACAATTCCAGAAGACGGGTATTTAGTGTCTTATGATGTGTCGCGCGGCCGCAAGCGGCCGCGCGGTTCCGGAAAGCGTCCTGGAGTGTGGGGACGGCTGGGTAGTGGAAGTAGTGTCGAGAGTGGAAGTCTGCCAGTGGGGTATTTATCTGGGTAGGGTGGGTCTCCTGTGCACAATTCGATCCCTGGGTGGTTGATGGAAGCAGACAGGGCAGGGTAGGGTGGGGCTCCTGATTAGAATCCCTTTGTCACCTGTGGTGGTGGGAGCAAGCAGAGAAGCTCTGTCCCTGGGTCCGCCGAGCCTGGAGTCCAAGGTCTCAGAGAGTTCCGCTTACCTTGTTCTGTGGGTCTTCAGTTGTGCGTGGGTCTCGGCCGGAGCTGCCGCGCGGTTCCGGAAAGCGTCCTGGAGTGTGGCGACGGCTGGGTAGTGGAAGTAGTGTCGAGAGTGGAAGTCTGCCAGTGGGGTATTTATCTGGGTAGGGTGGGTCTCCTGTGCACAATTCGATCCCTGGGTGGTTGATGGAAGCAGACAGGGCAGGGTAGGGTGGGGCTCCTGATTAGAATCCCTTTGTCACCTGTGGTGGTGGGAGCAAGCAGAGAAGCTCTGTCCCTGGGTCCGCCGAGCCTGGAGTCCAAGGTCTCAGAGAGTTCCGCTTACCTTGTTCTGTGGGTCTTCAGTTGTGCGTGGGTCTCGGCCGGAGCTGCCGCGCGGTTCCGGAAAGCGTCCTGGAGTGTGGCGACGGCTGGGTAGTGGAAGTAGTGTCGAGAGTGGAAGTCTGCCAGTGGGGTATTTATCTGGGTAGGGTGGGTCTCCTGTGCACAATTCGATCCCTGGGTGGTTGATGGAAGCAGACAGGGCAGGGTAGGGTGGGGCTCCTGATTAGAATCCCTTTGTCACCTGTGGTGGTGGGAGCAAGCAGAGAAGCTCTGTCCCTGGGTCCGCCGAGCCTGGAGTCCAAGGTCTCAGAGAGTTCCGCTTACCTTGTTCTGTGGGTCTTCAGTTGTGCGTGGGTCTCGGCCGGAGCTGCCGCGCGGTTCCGGAAAGCGTCCTGGAGTGTGGCGACGGCTGGGTAGTGGAAGTAGTACTATTTGGTACTATTGCGGCAACATGGGAAGATGCCATTGTTGACAACATTGACGAGGAATACGATCGACTGGTTCAGCACCTCCATGAATGTGCGAGGAACGCCAAGAGAGAGATAGCCACAAAAAGTCGCCTATCTTCGAAAACTCTTGAGCTAATTCGCCAGCGTGGTTTGGCGCATGCCTCAGGCAACCGCAAGCTAACGTCCGAGCTTGCAAAGCAGTGCAGAGATGCGATCAAGGAAGACCTCAAAGAGAGAAGAGCAGAAGTACTGGTAGATGCGGCAGAAGCCGGGAAAAGTATTCGTAACGCCCGCCTGTCCTTCGCCAACTATAAGACCAAGATGACTGCCCTCCGACGTCCTGATGGATCCATCACATCCTCCAGAACGGCAATGGAGAAGATTATCCATGACTTCTACTCAAATCTCTTCGATAGCCATGTCCACTTGCCGACATACCAAATTCCACAGGATGGGTATGTCGTTCCCAACGTTCTCCCTTCCGAAATCCGACACGCCATTTCGTCAGTAAAGAAGCAAACAGCACCCGGCCCAGACAAGGTCAGACCTGAACACCTGAAGAACCTGCCGTCAGTACTCATCAATACACTGGCTCGGCTCTTCACTCGCTACCTGTCTGAATGCAAGGTTCCATCTCAGTGGAAAACCAGCAGGACCGTACTACTGTTCAAGAAGGGAGACATCCATGACATTGGCAACTATCGCCCGATCTGCCTATTGTCTGTCATCTACAAGTTGTTCACTCGAGTCATCCTGAATAGGATTGGCAGAACACTAGATGAAGGACAACCATGTGAGCAAGCAGGGTTCCGCAAAGGATTCAGCACCATCGACCATATCCACACGATAACCAAACTCATTGAGGTTTCTCGGTTGTTCAAGATGCCGCTCTGCTTAACGTTCATTGATTTAAAGAAGGCCTTTGATTCTGTTGAGATGGAAGCGGTCGTTGAAGCCCTAGCCAATCAGGGCATTCAAGCCCAATACATCAGGATCCTCCGTGAGCTGTATTGCGGATTCACTACCAGGATCTCACCATTCTACAAAGAAGTGATCGTTGATGTCAAGAGAGGGGTGCGGCAGGGTGATACCATTTCACCAAAACTCTTCAGTGCCACCCTCGAGAACATCATGCGACGACTGGAATGGGAAGGAATGGGAGTGAAGATAGATGGTCGGCAACTACACCACCTCCGCTTTGCTGATGACATTGTTTTAATAACACCAAACATCAGCCAAGCGGCACAAATGCTGGCCGACTTTGACCGTGAGTGTGGAAAGGTAGGACTACAGCTGAATCTTACGAAGACAATGTTTATGAGAAATAGCCTTGTTCCTGACGCCCCATTCGCTCTCAATGGAACGACCATCTCCGAATGCAACAGCTATGTGTACCTAGGTCGAGAGGTCAACATGACAAATGACCTGGCACCCGAGCTGCGCAGGAGGAAGAGAGCGGCTTGGAACGCCTTCAAGAACGTCGAAGAAATAGCTAAGAGGACGAAGAACCTCCGGCTCCGGGCACATCTCTTTGATTCCACTGTTCTTCCTGCATTAACATATGCCTCAGAGACCTGGGCCCTACGCAACCAAGATGAGAACGCCATTCAGGTCTCCCAAAGAAGAATAGAAAGAGCTATGCTTGGAATATCACGTTTCACTCAAATGAGAGAACGAATCCGGAGTTCTGACATCCGTCGACAATCAAGGATCAGGGACGCTGTCTCATTTGCCAAGGTGTCGAAAATCAGATGGGCTGGTCACGTAATGAGATTTAAAGACGACCGTTGGACTAGAGCTGTTACTGATTGGATTCCACGGGATGTCAAGAGACCGCGTGGGCGCCCACCTACCAGATGGTCAGACTTCTTTGTCAAGGTCATGAACGATCGGTTTGAGGCCCTCCATGTTCCCGGAGCGAAGAGATGCCATTGGGCTACACTAGCACGCGACAGGGACAAATGGAGACGTTACTGTCGCCCGCTCGAGCAAATCGACGACTAACGGGAAGTTAAGTGATTAAGTGAAGTGAAAGATTAATATTCACAAAAAGTTTTAACTTGTGAAAATATCCTGACAAGGATCTTCATAGTGAGGTTTGGAGACCATTGAAATGGACTTTGAAATTGTGGAATGGGCCCCTTGAATCAAATGTTTTCCAGGTGGTAGGAACATGGGAGAGCCCCCTGCTTCCCCATCTCAACATGCATTCAGCTTTGATGACTAATAAAGGGGGTCACATTCCAGGATCCCACCCACCTCATTTCAGTAGTACAGGCACTTACGCCCTCACATAGCTCTGAGTCAGTCACTCGCTGACATTGTCAGTCTCCGTCTCATCCCTAGAACATAGAACAGGGAATGTGGGATATGGCATTGGCGGAGAGGGGCGTCTGGAGTTTTGTTCCAACCCAGTGTTGCTTTTTGTGGTCCTGTTGGGTTTCTGCTCAGGTGTAACCCTGTGCCGTGCTCATTGGATTTATCCCTGGAATGGCTGCATGCAAGTCAAGAACCTGTCTCGAACCCGACCAGAACCTGCAGGAACTTTCTAGAATAATGCTGTTGTAGCAGATCTGGCTCCCTGTGAGGGACTCCTGGGATCATTATCAGAAATGGGGAAACAATGAACTTTCCCGACCCTATGTGGTGTCTGGCCCTTTAAGACTCTGACCAGAAGTGTTGGTGAGGTCACAGAGCCCCGCCTTTCCCTGGGGTCTTTGTGGGCGGAGCAATCTCCACCCTGTTTGTTGCCTGGTGAGGAGCAGGGGTGGGGCGGGAAGGGGGCGGCCAGGGCGCAGGGGCGTCGGATAGGGCCAGTTTCCTCGCTGGCCTCGGACTGAGAGTGAGTGGTCGTTCTGGGAGCAGCCCTGAGCCTCTGCCCTTTCCCCACCGAGGGTCGCCCCCAGCGCCCGCCTTTTCGAAAGGTTTGTCTGTCTACTCATTTCTATTTTAGCGCATCGCATCGAGGGGGGGGAGTTTTTTTTTATTTTGGAGGCGCGTGAGGAGGGGGCGTCGGTCCCGGGCAGGTGGGCTGCCAAGTAAGGTGGAAGGTTGGAGAGAGAAAGTCGTTCGTTCGGAAAGTGTCAGGAACAACGGAAATCAGGACCACCAGAAGAGCAAGAGTTTCCTTCTCAGGTTTGTTTCTCATTGTGCGTCCTGGTGGCCCTGGCCAGGGCGGCCCCATGGGGTCGGGGGCACGAGACCCTCGCCCTCCCCCCCAACCCATCGCTCTGGCTGCCAACCGGAGAGGAACGTGCCGGAGCCCGAGGGAGCCCCAGCTTGCCCGCAAGTCTCATGGCCCTTGCTGGACCACTACAGCTTTGGCTCTGCGCCAGGGA
Organism: Sorex fumeus; assembly: GCF_029834395.1. Lineage (NCBI taxonomy): Eukaryota > Metazoa > Chordata > Mammalia > Eulipotyphla > Soricidae > Sorex > Sorex fumeus. The sequence goes on along the minus strand of NW_026606371.1, from coordinate 76,135 downwards.
CCCTGGGAGCCCGGGGGCCTCACCAGGGGTGGGGCGTGGGGACATCTCGAGAATGGCCCCCGGCTGCCTACCTACATCCCCCACGTTCCAGGCCGACTTTCGTGTCTAGTCGGATTGAAAAGGAGTCAAGGGGGGTCACTCCTGGCTTGCTGGGAAGAAATTTTCTTTGCAAGTGCCAGTGGTAAGGTACAACAAGTAGGGTGTTTGCCTTGCATGCAGCTGACACAGATTTGATCAGCTGCATCCCTGTAAGCCTCAGACATTCCAGGACAGATCCCTGAATGCAGAGCAAGAGTAGTCCTGACACTGTTGGTTCTGGCTGAGACACACACACACACTCATACACACAGACACGAAATATCTGGCTCAGAACTCAGGAATTATTCCTGGTAGTCTTTGTTCACGTGGGTAAATGATAAAATAGGGACCTGTGTGGGGGCAGGACTGTGAAGGCAGATTTTGTCTTGTTACTGGAGGGCTGACCTCCCTTGAGTACCGGCTCCTCCCAGTCTCCGCACTGTGAGATGCAGTCCCTACCACCTCGGGTGGGGCGCTTTTGTTCTTGATTTTCCTGTATTCCCCAATATCCAGATCGTTCCTGGGTTATGATGGGGGCGCTTCGGCCACTGTCCCTTTAAGTCCATGTTGGGGCAGCCGCAAGTGGGTGTAGGGCTGAGTGCGGTGGCTGTGGGCTTTGAGGTCTGGGTTCTGCTGAGGGCTCGGCCTTGGCCCTCTGGACCCTCCCAGCTGACCCAGGTTGGGACCTGACACAGTTTCCCTGCTGTAGAATCTCCAGATTCACTTCGAGGGGCAGAGCCTCAAGCCCATTCATAGCCTAGAGACCCTGTTGCCGTCCGGCTTTTTCATTGGCTGCCTCCGTGGATCAGCCCAGGCTGGTAGATCTGCAGGTGGCTGGGGTTTGCCAATGATAGTTTTCTTCGGCCTTTCAGCTATTTCATTTCGAAACTCAGTCACCAAGTATGAATGAGCTGGTAATATTTGCAAATTTTGAGTCAATATTATTATGCCAATGAAGAAGGTCAGTGGACCAGCACGTTATTTTCAAGGTGCTGGGCATGGCCAGGAAAAATCCAGAGTCTAATGCTTGGGGTAGTCCTTACCTTCACTGAATGATGACAGCACTGCTCAAAACCTGAAGACATTTGTAATATGTTTCACGGGAATGCCAGGATTTTTTCATTTGATCGAAAGTATCTGCAAATGGTAATAATTGAAAAGAGCTGATCTTTAAACTGCTCTATCCCCAGAGCTCCATATGGTTCCCAGAGACCCACCGGGAGTAATCCCTGGGTAGTGTATGGTGTGCCCATGCCCAGAAATGAAAACAAACTCAAAAACAGAAAAAGCCATTTATCCTGCACGGAATCCACCTGTGGTGAGATGTTTTCAATGGCCCCTGTGGTCAGTCTCAGCAGTGTGGGATGCATCGTTGCCTTCACAAATGCATCGCAGGCACCTCGCTGAGCTAGAACCGAACCCACGGTTTGGTGTCTTTTATTTTCTCTTGAAACTGGTGTATCAGTTTTCCGCAGAGGGAGTTATTTGTTCATTGAGTTGAAAAAAAAATTTAAACAAATTAATTCCCCCTCGTTCATCAATTTTGCATGTGCATCTTACAGAAACATTAGTTTATTCCCTGGTAATGCAATTCACATTTCGGGAATTGCGTTTGTGTGGTGCAAATGTTAGGAACCAACCTGCAGTTCTGAATGTCTTTTTCCATGGAGACTCTAAAGTCATAGGGTGATAATTGAAATCCTCTGCTCTTTGACAGGGAAGCAGCCAGCCTGAGTGGAATGTCTCTGATCCTGCGCAGTGAAAATGTCTCGAGTGAGCATTTGTGCCCTCAGCCCCATGGGGATGCCAAAACAGGTAGGATGGCCCCTGAGGGTGATCCAAATGGAGAGAGCGACCTCACTCTGAAGAAGCCCTCCCCTGGGAAAAGGTCCATACAGTCTGTTGTTCTCAGACCACAGACACAAACTCCAATACTGGAGCAGTTCCTAGAATGTGGGAGAGGAGCACTATTTGTAGTGAGTTCCTCACACCGGAAAGCCCATAAGCAAAGTCACCATGGACTGACCCTGTCTAAGAGTAAGCAATGTGGGGGAGCTTCCTCGTGTTCCCAGGACTGTGATGTTTGTTCCCTTAGAAATCCACAGTGGACAGAATCCCCAGGAGTGTCGGCAGCAAGGGCGTGGCTTGAGTCCAGCGTCATCCAAATGTGCTGACATGAACATCCACACAGGAAGGAAACCCCATACACATAAGGACTGTGCAAATGCCTTCACTCGACCCTCTAACCCATTAAAACTTTGGAGAATTCATACGGGAGAGGAACCATATGTGTGTGAGCAATGTGGGAAGGTCTCTGCTTACTCCTCACACGTTTTTAGACACAGGAAAATTCACAGTGGAGAGAAACCTCATAAATATAAGGCATGTGAAAAGGCCTTCACTCGATCCTCGACCCCCACTGGGCATATGCAAACTCAAACTGAAGAAAAGCCTTATATGTGTAAGGAATGTGGGAATGCCTTTGGTATTCCTCCAGCCTTACTCGTCATGTGAGAATTCACACTGGAGAGAAACCTTATGTTTGTAAGGAATTTGGGAAGGCTTGCACTGTGTCCTCATGCCTTACTGATCATACGAGAATTCACTTTGAACAGAATCCTTATGTAAGAAATGTGGGAAGGCCTTTGCTATTTCTTCAAACCTAACTGTTCATATGAGAATTCACACTGGAGAGAAACCTTATGTTTGTAAGGCATGTGGAAAGTCCTTCATTCTATCCTCAGCCCTTACTCGGAATATGAAATCTCACAATGGAGAGAAATCTTATGTATGTAAGGTATGTGGGAAGGCCTTTGGTTATTCCTCAAGCCTTCCTAGTCATATGAGAAATCACACTGGAGAGAAACCTTATGTTCGTAAGGAATGTGGGAAGGCCTATGTTTTTGCCTCAAACCTTACTGGTCATATTAGAATTCACACTGGTGAGAGACATGTTTGTAAGGACTGTGGGAAGTCCTTCCGTCTGCCCTCAGGCCTTACTACACATAGAGCAGTTCACACTGGAGTGAAATCTCATGTATGTCAAGAATGTGGGAAGGCCTTTGTGTTTCTTTGTAGTCTTAGGAAACATAAAATTCACATTTGATAATTCAGTCCCCTAATAACAGTTTTAAATATCAAAACCGGCCCCTTCGATAAAGCCTGTTTTGTTTGGACCATGATATAAGGTGCTACAAAAGTGCAGCCAGGAAAGAAATGATCCTGGTGGTGTGTAACAAACTTTCTGTGATGTCAGATTTTCGTATCTTGTGAAAGTCAGTAGGAATGTGAATAAAAAAGGCAAAAAAATCCCCTAGGCTCAGGGCTGTGAAGGCTCACCACTTTCTGAATCTTTGCTCTGGTTCTGACTTATTTTTTTGTTTTGGTTCACATACAGCGATGCTCAGGGGTTACTCCTGCTTCTCCAGTCAGGAATTACTCCTCTTGGTGCATATGGGTTGGCGGGGATTGAACCAGTGTCGGCCCAGTGCAAGGTAAATGCCCTCCCTCTGGACTATTGCTCCAACTGCTGTGGCTTAAATTGGAGGCTCTGGGTTTGGGGTATTAAGACAGAGAAACAGCCATACTGTGGTTCTTCAACTACTCCTGATTCATGTTCTTTGGAACTTCACCCAGCTGAGCCCTACTCCTGCCTCTCAGCTCAGGCATCCATACCTGGGGGACTCAGGATTCTTATGGGCTGCTGTGGTTGGACTCCAGGTCTACCATGTGTGACCAGCTCCTTCCTCCATGTCATCTCTGCCTCCCTTGTATTCAGGTACTGGTTAGCATTGTGTAAGAATAAAGAATTGATATTTTTGAAAGTGTCATCTTAGGCAAATGGCCCCAGCAAGGTTTTTTAATGGAGTGCAATGAAGACAGTTTGTTTTTAATGTTTCAAACTTTGTTTTTCCTATCTTTTTGGTTCTTACCCAGAAAATTTAGGGATTACTCGGGGTGGTGCTCTGGGACCCTATTAAATATGGTGCAAGACAAAAGTCCTACCTGCCATCCTATCTCATTGACCCCTATTGGAAACAGTTTAAATGAATGTTACTGAGTGTAGAAAGACGTTTGAAAGGGTAGAAGGGGCCCTTGAATCAAATGTCTTACAAATGCTGGGAATATGGACCAGCTCCCCATATTCCAGCAGGCCGTTCTGTTTACCTGTGATTACTCACAAGGATGGTCATGTTCCTGAATACCCCCCAATCAGTTCAATAATACTTCAGAAAAAAGTAATTGTTGAATTTGGAATTAGCAAAGTCCCATCAATCTAGTAGTCACCAGAATGATCAAAAGGATTCTGATCTGCTTATTGGTCATACGAGGCTCCAAAGTGACCAATATGGTTTACTGCCCATTAACCTCCATTCTCAGGGTAGGAATATATGATATTGGTGGTGGTGCACAACTGGCAGTGCTCAGGGCCTACTCCTGGCTTTACAATTTGATGGTGTTCAGGGAACCGTTTGGAATTCTGAGGGTTGAGCCCAGATTGACCACATTTAAGGCAAGCACCCAAGCCTCTTGCCCCCTACTCTGGTTTTGAAATTGTGCTTCTGAAACTGCTTCCTGCAGTTTTCCTTGTAGTCAAGGGTCCACTGGTTTGGTGTTTCCAAGGGGTAGTGCATTGACTGGACAGTGTTTCCCGATGTTCTTACCAGCCTCTACTCCTGTTCCAGTGTCTGTCCAGCTCTCTGGGCTGCTGCTTGGCCAGTTCCTCTGCATCTCCTGGGCTGGCTTGGCCGTCACTGGTTTCACCCCATCTTGATTCGTTCCTCAAGAAACTCAACATCCGGTGACTTGTACCAACCTTCCTGTTTTACCTTGAATCAACCCAGCTGCGTTTTTCCTTGTTGGACTGTGTGTGAAAGCATTGGGTCATTGTTTGACTGACCAGTAGAAGATCAAGGTTCTTCTCCTTATCTACAGCCCCCCAATGTGTGACCCCAGAATCTGCCTCTCGACACTTTTTTCCAGTCTATCCGCCCTTCAGCCAGATTCACCTGGATGGGCAAAAAGGGTCTCTGCCTCTGGTTCATGACACGTTAAGGCTCCAGGTCCTGGCAGAAGTGGAAGTGACGTCACAGGCCGGCAACCTTCAGATGTCCTTTCTATTCCAGTTGTGGTTGCCTGCTTTAGGCCACCATTGGTGTCGTGGACAGGGAAGGAAATGGAGGCCCTGGGTGGAAGGCGGACTACGAAGGCCGATTTTTTAGTCAGGATGGGAGTGGTGGTCCATGAGCTCCCGGTGCCTCCACACTGTGAGCGGTGTGGGCTGTTCCAGTTTGGGGGCCCTTTCATGCTTGTTTTTCTCTTGTTTCTGATAGCAGCTGATTCTTGAGGCAAGGTGAATGCTTTAGGGGAACCCAGAGGCTTTAGGGGGTGCAGGGTTTGAGTGTGAGTGGGTGATCGTGAGGCTCCCCTTTGCCCAACATTGCCTCTTGCTCCACGATCTGTCAGCGGCGGGTGGGCTTGGGGCTGAGGGGTGGCCTGAGTGCAGGGCCTGCGGGACTTGCAGAGAGCAGGACCTGGCTGTCCCGACCCTCCCTGCATGGGACTTCGCTCTTCCCTGATCCGGTGCCTTTGGCTCAGGCATCACATGTGTAAAACCTTCAGATTCACTTCAAGGGGCAGGGCCTAAGACCCCTGCCCTAGCAGATCCAGTTGTAGTCTCTCTTTTGATTGATTGCCATGATGTGGTGGGGCCACATGGTGGTTTGTTCCCTGCCGGAGGGTGGGGTTTTAAATGAAACTTTTTCATCATTATTGTTTTGGTTTGCCTTGTGTACCACATCCGGAGATGCTTGGGGTTTACTTTTGGCTCTGAACTCAGGAATTCCTGATGGTGGTACTCAGTGACCTTATGGGATGTGAGGAATGATCTGGGTTGGCTGCATGCAAGACAAGTTCCCTGCCTGCTTCACTGTCACTGATTGCAACTTTTTTGGTTTTTTTCTACATCAAGAATTTTTGCTTCCTAATCTCCAGTAGCAAAGCATCCCGCACTTATGATTTCTCAAGTCTTTGTATTCATTGCAGAATTCATACAGGAAAGAAGCCTTATATAAGTAAATAATGTGGGAACGTCTTTATTGAATCCTCAGGCCTTACTAGGCATATGAGAATGAATAGTGGAGAGAAAATTTTATGTGTGTAATGAATGTGAACAGGGCTTCATGGACCTTCAAGCTTTAGGAAACTTTGTAAAATTTATACTGGATGAGTTGATCCGTTATTAACCATCTATAAGGTCAGAACAGGCCCTATCGGTTTAGCCAGATTCCTTTGGACAGGGGGTGGTCATAGGTGGTACAAAACTACAGCCAAGAAGGAAATAATCCTCGTATCATAGGATGAGCTACCTATGATGTCACTTCTGTAAGGATAGTTTCTTGCTGAGTATCTCCCACACCACAGCTATGCCAGTGCCCTGGAATTTTTCCATCACATGTATGTTTAGCTTGTACATAGTGGGTCTTTGTGATGGAGGCCATGAGGAAGGTGACTAAATAAAAACAGGTACAAAAATAGGCCCTCTGTGGAACTGTCACAGCTCATCACTGTGTCATTGTTTACTCTCACTCCAACTTGGCCCAGAGGCCCTGGTTTTAGAGAATTATGACAGAGATGAATCACAAAGCTGCAGTGAAAACTGCAAAGTGGAAGATCAGGAAATCCTTTATTCTTCCAGTCTTTCTGTGCTAGGTTTTGGGGTGCCACACCCCCTGGACTCAGGCTGTACTGTTGGTTCTTAGCTCAGGAATCCAGACTGGGGGTCACTTATATACTTATGGGGCTCAGAATCCAGGTCAGCCATGTGCAAGCAAGTACTTTGTCTTCGGTATCATTTCTACACTCCTTGTATTTATATTTTTTTAAATTTTACATTACATTAAAGATTAATATTCACAAAAAGTTTTAACTTGTGAAAATATCCTGACAAGGATCTTTATAGTGAGGATTGGAGACCATTGAAATGGACTTTGAAATTGTGGAAGGGGCGCCTTGACTCAATTGTTTTCCAGGTGGTAGGAACATGGGAGAGCCCCCTGCTTCCCCATCTCAACATGCATTCAGCTTTGATGACTGACTAATAAAGGGGGTCACATTCCAGGATCCCACCCACCTCATTTCAGTAGTGTTAGGACAAAACAAAACTTGCCTTTGGAAGGAGTTAAATCCCAACCATCATGTTTTCACCTGGCTGATGATAATGATTTCGATTGTCGGAGAGCCCGGCGAGCTACTGAGAGTATCTCGCCCACAGGGCAAAACCTGGCAAGCTACCCATGATATAATCGATCTGCCACAACAAGTCTCACAATGGAGATATTACTGGGCCCATTCAGGAGATGAACAACGGGAGGCCGGTGCTAGAGATTGTCTGAAAAGCCTAGTAGGGCTACAAATTTACCAGTATGCTTTGGTTCCTTTGGTTAAATATATGCCTCTATTCTTAGGAATGTTGGATATCATGGGATTTGTTTATTGAACTATACTTCTGGGGGGAGGGACATACCTGTCAGTTACTCCTGTTGCTCCTTGGGCCATGATTTGGCGTACAGGGATGGACTCCAGATGACCAGTTTCAATGCAAGTGTCAAGCTTCTGCACTCTCCCTCCTGGTTCATGCTCTGGGTTGAAATTGCGTTTCTGAAACGGCCTCCTTGGTTTTCCTTGTAGATGAGTGTTCACTGCTCGCCTGTTGTCAAGCATAGAACATTGACTTGAAAGTGCTCTCTGATGTTCTTACCTGCCTTTGCTCCTGTTGCAGTGTCTCTTCAACTCTCTGGGCTTGCTGCTAGGCCAGTTCCTCTCTGCATCTCCAGGGCTGGCTTGGGAGTCACTGCTTTCACCCGGTCTTGATTAATGACTTCCCGAAGAAACTCATTGTTCCATGCCACACCTGCTCCCTATCTGCCTGTTTGACTTTGAATGAACCCGCTGTTCATTTATTCTGATGGACTGTGTGTGAGAGCATTGGCTCATTGTTTGCCCAGTACAAAACCAGGGGACTTCTCCGTACTGCCTTCTAGCCCTCCACTGTGTGACCGGCCACTCCGGCAGCTGCCTCTCCACCCCTCTATGCGAGCCCATCCCTGTTGCTCACAGATTCACCTGGGTGGGCATAGTGGTTCTCTGCACTTCTGGATCCGGGCTCTTAAAGGCTGCTTGTGGGGATGGAAGTGATATCACAATGGGGCCTTCCTGGTGCTTCTATTCCTGAAAATTGGGTCAATGTCATTGTTCACGTGAGTAAAGGACAGTTAGGGCCCCTGTGAGGAAGCGGGATTCGGAAGGCCAATTTTGTGGCAGAACGGGTCTGATCTCCTGTGAGTGCCTGGCGATTCCCATCTCCATACTGAGCTGCGGCTCTCCACCAGGTTGGGCGGGGGGTGGGGGGGGTGCGCTTTCATGCTTGTTTTTGACTTCTTTCCTCATATCCAGACAGTTACTGATGTGGGGCAGATATTTCAGGGGGTACATTGGGACTGTTCCAGGGTGCAGGGGAGGAGGGTGTGAATGACTGATCCTGGGAGGCTTCTGGTACCACTATGCCTCCAGGTCTGCGATAGGACAGCGGTCGTTAGGTGTGGGGCTGAACGCAGGGCTGTGGACCTTTGGGAAGAGGGAACTACTGAGGGCCGGTCTTCACAGTGCTGACCCCCAGCTGACGTATGTTGAAACCTTGGCCCTAGTCTTGCTGCTGTAAAGTCTCCAGATACATTTTGAGGGGCAGAGCCGCAGCTCGCCCAAAGCCAAGAGACGCTGTTCCTGCCCGTCTTTTCTCATTGGCTTCCCTGGTGGGACGAGGCCTTCCCGAGCAGTAGATCCATTGGTGATTGTTGTTTTAGTTTCCTTTGGGGGCTATATTTGGTGTGGGGGATGGGGGGCTCTTCTTGCGCGAAGATACAATGACATCTTACTCTGACTCCTGGCTCAGGGCTCAGATATTTTTCCTGGAGTACTCTGGGGGCCATAGGGATGCATGGGGATGCAGAGGATTGACTGCTATCAGCAAACAACGCACCCTACTAGCTTTACTGTCTGTCAGAACAGGAACTTCTGCTTCTTCACATCACGTTGCAAATCCCTGTCCTTGACCCCTGTTTATAGAGGTGAGTACTGGGGGTAAAGGGTGTGTGAGTTTGTTGGTAAGTGCATGTGTGTGTGTGTGTGTGTAGAAAGTGTGTTTTTTTTTAGAGGAAAGGGGCTGCCCCATTCTCGGCTATGGTTGTGGGGGGCAGCCCTTTTGCCAGCGCAGGGGGAGCTAATGCACGGGATCTGGCCTCTGATTCAGCCCCTGGCTGTGGCTGTGAGAACCTTCTGTGGGACGCAGGGACGAGGCCCCAGGTCAAGGTAGGGCTGAATTTTCTCCCTTGTAGCCAAGCCCAGAGCTTGTGTCATGAAAGACAGCACAGATATCAACCCATTTTGCTTCTCTTGGGGAGACAGAAGCATCTGGTGTAATCCCCAAGGAGGGTCTGTGAGCCATTGCCCAAGTCTGTGGCTTCTCAGAGCTGGGGATTGTGCTCCTCTCCAATGCTCACCACTCTGACTTCTCCTCCAGGTCTCTGATCCTCAGGAAAAACAGAGGTAGGAGAAGATAGTGACATGTGAATAGAAACACCATCCATAGGTAGGAGAAGAGTGACCAGATAAGGTGATGCAGTGACCTTCTCACTTATCAAGGAGCGCTTAGTCTTCTTGTGCCAAATGTCTCTGAGTTGTTTCAGGAAGGATCCTGCATTGTGCCTCCTTGTTGGAGGGCCTGACTCTGTATGATGCCATGTTTGTTTCAGTTTTGTTGTGTTTCTTTTTGAACCATGCCCAGCTTAAAGAGCACTCATACCTTAGTTCTCAAGGATCACTCCTGACAGATCTCAGGGAGCATATCGGGTGCTGGGGTCAAAGCTGGCATCTGGATACTTTGCTTTGTTTGGAGGACTACATCCAGTGATTCTTGGGATTACTCTTGGCCCTGCACTCTGGCATTGAAACTGGCAGTGGTTGGGGGACCATATGGGAAGTTTGGGTTCACCATCCCGCCATTATCTTCTGTTACTCCATCCTGCTGCTTTGTTTTCTTTCATGTTTATTTTTGTACCACAGTGGAGGTGCCCAGGCCTTCTTGGCTCTTTGTTCTGGATTCCCAGCTGATTCACATCACAGGTGCCCCGAGGGCGCTGGCCCCATTTTCGCCCTGACCGCTATAGTGACTCAGGTCCCAGGACATGTGTTTTCCCTACTTTCTCCTTTCTGCTCTGGAGAGCCTTGCCTGCTCTGTCACATGGTCCCACATTCACTTGCTGCTCTGTTTGAAGTTCTGGGCATCACCGTCTTTTTGGGTCACACCCAGAAATACTCAGCGATTACTCCTGGTGTTGCTCTGGGACCCTGTTAAAGGTAATGCAAGAGAAATTTCCTACCTGCTGTCCTGTCTGTTTGGTCCCTTCTGTACATAGTTTAAATGAACTTTACTGTTCATAGAAAGACGTTTGAAAGGTTGGAAGGGGCCCCTGGAATCAAATATCTAAGAAATGTTGGGAATATGGGTCAGTTCCCAAAGCTTCCCAGATCTCAGCACTCCCCAGGTTCCCCCATCCCATCAGGCTGTTCCGTTTACCTAGGATTACTCAGAAGGTTGTGCACGTTCCTGGATCCCACCTATCAGTTCAATAATATCAGAAAAATAAAGTATTTATTTGGAATTAGCAATATCCCATCAATGTAGTAGTCATCAGAATGATGAAAAGGATTCGGATTTGATTAAAGACCAAAAAAGGCTCCAAGGTTTACTGCCCATTATCCTCCATTCTTAGTGTTGGAATATACTCTAGGTTTTTATATGTACATCACTATCACTATCATTCCATTGTTCATGGGTTTGCTCGAGCGGACACCTGTAACATCTCCATTCGTCCCTGTCACGTGCTAGTGTAGGCTGGTGACATATTGGGGGATCTTTCACGGTCAGGGAAATGGCGATCGTCTTTGTTACTGTTTTTGGCATATTGAGTACGTGGTAGTTTGCCAGGCTCTCCCGTGAGGGCAGGATACTCTCGGTAGCTTCCCGGGCTCTCCAAGAGGGATAGAGGCTTTTGGGGAAACCTCTGATCACATCTATAGCTGTTCCCAGTCAGGTATATACGTGGACAGGATACTCTCGATCGCCTGCCACCGGGTTCTCTGAGAGCCAGAACTTGACAATAAGAGGTTGCGTGGCCCCATGCTTCCGGGAGCTTAGTTTTATAGTCTCTGGATTTTGGCCGGTGATGGGCTTACATGGCAGTTGGTGGGTGTAACTGTCTAGCCACTGGAAGATGGGGGATCTGGGTGGAAGAGGCCCAGTCCCTAATCGAGCAATAGAGGTAAGAGTGGTGCCGGCCTTTTGAAAACACACAGCTCACCACTGTCGCATTCTTTGCTCTGACTCTGGCCTGACTTATTTTTTCTTTTTGTTTCACACCCAGCAGTGCTCATGGCTTACTCCTGCTTCTACTGTAAGGAAATACTCCTGGTGGTGCTTGAGGAACATATGGGATGGCAGGGATTGAGCCGGGTTCGGCGCCGTGCAAGGAAATTACCCTCCCCTTTGGACTATCGCTCCAGCCCCTGTGGCTTGGCTTGGATAGCCCTGTGTTTTGGGGGATTAGAAAAGAGAAACAGCCACAAAGCTACACCCAGCTGATCCCTACTCAGGCATCCAAACCTGGGAGACTCAGGATCATTATGGGGTATTGTGGTTGGAATCCAGGTCTACCGTGTGTGACCAGCTCCTTACCCCATGTGATTTATGCCACCCTTGTATTCAAGGGACTCTGCCTTAACTCTCTGCCCTGAATTCAGTGTTCGACCCCTCAAGCATTCGCCTCTCCTCTCCGTTATCCGAGCCCATCCCATCAGCACCGATTCACCTGGGCTGGCATAATGGTCTGTCTACACTTGAGACCTGGCACTTTAAGTCTCCTTGATAATGTATGATGTCACAGAAGGGAATCTTCCATGTGCACTTTTACTTCTTCATGATGTCAAGTGGATCAGTCCTCCTACAGGCACATGTTTAAAAGACAAAAAGATACTTCACTGTGGAGGGGGGACACTGAAGGCCAATTAGTGGCAAGATGTGAGGACCTCTCATCTCCAATTCCTGTACTGTGACTGATGGGGCTGTTCCAGCTTTGGGGGCACTATTTTGGTTGTTTTTCACTTCCCCCATCCATATCCAGTCAGTTTCAGGGGCAGCTCCATGCCCCACAATGGCGAGAGACACTGTTGAAGTTCATTGTGTTCATTGGCAACCTTCAGAAGGAATCCTGGGGGTCTGGTCGTAGCATGTGGCTGGGAGTTGTAAATGAATATTCACTTTTCTGACTATTTTAATTTTTTTTTGGTGGGGTGGGCATACTTGTAGTTCCCCAGAGATTATTCCATGCTCTACCATCAGAAATTGTTTCCATCAATGATCACTGTTTCATATGGGGGGCCGAGGTTTGTTCAGTCTCACAGAGGGATTCACTATATTCTCTTAAGTGTCTCTCCAGCCGCATTTTGGTGCCTTTTTTTTTTATAAAGAATTTCTGCAGCAGGTAGGGCATTTTCTTACACACATCCGATCCTAGTTTGATTCCTTCACCCCTCTCAGAGAGCCCAGCAAGCTACCAAGAGAATCTAGCCCCCAAGGCACAGCCTAGCAGGCTTCCTGTGATGTATTTGATATACCAAAAACAGTAACAAGAAGTCTCACAATTTGTTGTGAGATGTTATTGGTGCCTGCTCGAGCAAATTGATGAACAACGGGAGTACAGTGTAAGTTAGGTTGGAAAACATCTTTCAATTCTTCATCACCTCCCTGACCCTGACCATGTGACCCTGGCTGTTGGAGTGAATGTTGTGTGTAAAGGTGTTTTCTTAAACAAGGATTTATGTTCTATTTTTTCTATTTTATCACTTAATCACTTAATCACTTAACTTCCCGTTAGTCGTCGATTTGCTCGAGCGGGCGCCAGTAACGTCTCCATTTGTCCCTGTCGCGTGCTAGTGTAGCCCAATGGCATCTCTTCGCTCCGGGAACATGGAGGGCCTCAAACCGATCGTTCATGACCTTGACAAAGAAGTCTGACCATCTGGTAGGTGGGCGGCCACGCGGTCTCTTGACATCCCGTGGAATCCAATCAGTAACAGCTCTAGTCCAACGGTCGTCTTTAAATCTCATTACGTGACCAGCCCATCTGATTTTCGACACCTTGGCAAATGAGACAGCGTCCCTGATCCTTGATCGTCGACGGATGTCAGAACTCCGGATTCGTTCTCTCATTTGAGTGAAACGTGATATTCCAAGCATAGCTCTTTCTATTCTTCTTTGGGAGACCTGAAAGGCGTTCTCATCTTGTTTGCGTAGGGCCCAGGTCTCTGAGGCATATGTTAATGCAGGAAGAACAGTGGAATCAAAGAGATGTGCCCGGAGCCGGAGGTTCTTCGTCCTCTTAGCTATTTCTTCGACGTTCTTGAAGGCGTTCCAAGCCGCTCTCTTCCTCCTGCGCAGCTCGGGTGCCAGGTCATTTGTCATGTTGACCTCTCGACCTAGGTACACATAGCTGTTGCATTCGGAGATGGTCGTTCCATTGAGAGCGAATGGGGCGTCAGGAACAAGGCTGTTTCTCATAAACATTGTCTTCGTAAGATTCAGCTGTAGTCCTACCTTTCCACACTCACGGTCAAAGTCGGCCAGCATTTGTGCCGCTTGGCTGATGTTTGGTGTTATTAAAACAATGTCATCAGCAAAGCGGAGGTGGTGTAGTTGCCGACCATCTATCTTCACTCCCATTCCTTCCCATTCCAGTCGTCGCATGATGTTCTCGAGGGTGGCACTGAAGAGTTTTGGTGAAATGGTATCACCCTGCCGCACCCCTCTCTTGACATCAACGATCACTTCTTTGTAGAATGGTGAGATCCTGGTAGTGAATCCGCAATACAGCTCACGGAGGATCCTGATGTATTGGGCTTGAATGCCCTGATTGGCTAGGGCTTCAATGACCGCTTCCGTCTCAACAGAATCAAAGGCCTTCTTTAAATCAATGAACGTTAAGCAGAGCGGCATCTTGAACTCCCGAGAAACCTCAATGAGTTTGGTTATCGTGTGGATATGGTCGATGGTGCTGAATCCTTTGCGGAACCCTGCTTGCTCACATGGTTGTCCTTCATCTAGTGTTCTGCCAATCCTATTCAGGATGACTCGAGTGAACAACTTGTAGATGACAGACAATAGGCAGATCGGGCGATAGTTGCCAATGTCATGGATGTCTCCCTTCTTGAACAGTAGTACGGTCCTGCTGGTTTTCCATTGAGATGGAACCTTGCATTCAGACAGGTAGCGAGTGAAGAGCCGAGCCAGTGTATTGATGAGTACTGACGGCAGGTTCTTCAGGTGTTCAGGTCTGACCTTGTCTGGGCCGGGTGCTGTTTTATAAGGTAGTTCACTATATTTGATTACATTTCATATTGAAGCACAAATCCCAGCTAATTGGGCTTTTTGAGGAGGAAGAGATATTTGTTTAGGGATCACTCCTGCTGCATTAGAAAGAAATTTATTTAGAAAGAGCCAGAGTGGTACTACAGCAGGTAGGGGGCTCTTACCATGCACAAGACTAACCCAGGTTCAGTTTCTGTAATTCCAACGGTCCCCTAAGCCACACCAAGCATGATCCTTGAGTGCCAAGTTAATATAAGCCCTGAGTACTGCCTGTTTTGACCCAAAAATCAAAGCGCGCACACACACAGATACACACTCGTAATTTTGTGAGCAGAAAGAGGCTAAAGGTTTGTTCATGCTTATTCCCTGTGGCTACTCCCTGACAGAGCCACTTTGGGGGCCGTGGCTGTGGCATCCCTGAAGTGCAGGGGTGCTTGATCAGAGGGGTTCCTGGCCTAGGAGGCAGCCCTTGGCTGGGCCCATAAGGACCTTCCTTGGGATCCAGGAAGGAGTCCCGAATCTCAGGGCTGCAATATCCTCCCCTGTACAGTGAGCCCATCACTCCTATCCTGACAGACAGCCCAAATCCCAGCCTGCTCTGCATCCTCTGGAGAGTACGGAGCATCTGACAGTGTCTCCCAGCTTTCCCTGGTACCCCAGAGTCCCTGTCAGCAGGACATTTCCCGGTCCAAGGCAGGAGCTTTCCAGGTCAGGGCTAGAGGTTCATCCTCTCTCTGCTCACAGCTATGACTACTATCCCAGGTCTTTGTTTTGGAGTCTACTGCTGATCCTTGGGAATAACAGGCAGGATAAGATCATGCTGAGGCTTGCTACTGGAGGTTGTTTGCATGGAATCTGAGTGAATTTTATTGTTTTCATGAAAACAAAGACTTTGTGCTGCATGTGCCATCTGTTCAGTCCCTCGCTCTCCATTTGTCCTGGGCCTGGTGAACCCCAGATGTCCTGGTCACCTGACTGAAGTAACAGAAAATAAATTACAGTCCTAGCTCAGCAAGCCACGGAGAGTACCTCTCCCGCGCAGCAAAGACTGGCAAGCTACCTGCGGCGTGTTCAATATGCCAAACACAGTAACAACAAGTCTCACAATGGAGATGTTACTGGGCCCGCTCGAGCAAATCGATGAAAAACAGGACAGTGTCTGTGACCAAAAAATATGTGGTCAGGAATGCTTGGAGCCTGGCTCTTTAAGGCTAGGACCAGAAATGCAGGTGGCTTCACAGAATGCAGGTCTTTCCATCCCTGCCCTCCACCCAAGGTGGCTTCACTCTCTGGGCAACAGTTACAATCAGCCACCATTGTTGCTGAGGATGAGGCGCGGGGAAGGAGCAGGTATTGGGGTGCCCAGGGAGACTGCGAGCGTCCCTAAGGTCCTTTTGTTTCACCAGCCACCCTGTGGTCTCTCTGAGTGCCCTAAACTGCTGTGGTCTCTGCATAGTGAGTGGTGGGGTCACTCGATGATAGTGTACAGGAATGGTGGCCCCTCACCCAGGACACACCGAGTGCTCCTGACGAAAGCTGTATCTTACTTATTAATTGAATTTTAGGAAACAGTCACTGTCACTGTCCTCCCATTGTTCATTGATTTGCTCGAGCGGGCCCAGTAACATCTCCATTGTGACACTTGTTACTGTGTTTGGCATATGAAATATGTCACTGGTAACTTGCCGGGCTTTGCTTTTCAGGTGAGATACTCTTAGTAGCTTACCGGGTTCTCTAAGAATGGTGGAGGAATCGAACCTGGGTCGGCTGCATGCAAGTCAAATGTCCTACCCGCTGTGCTATTGATCAGAGGAGATTTTTCTGAAGAAAGCTTTTTTTTTGTGTAAGGAGGACAGTGGCCTTGCATGTAGCTAACCTGGGTTCGAACCCCATGACCACATATGATAACCGGAGCACGGCCAGATGTGATCACCCCAGAACCTGAAAAGGAAACTCCGAGTGGTCAGAAAAGCATGGAGTTAGGGAAGAAAATGAGCTTGGAGAGGAAAGGTGTGCTGGGAAAGTTTCTGAAACAAAATAATGGAACAAATGAGAAAGTAATTTCTTTTAAAATTATTGTTATTTCTTAGAAGGAATTAAGGAAATAGTGGGCTCAAATTTGAATTCTTGAGCGTGTGTTAAATGAGAATTAGTGAATACGCACTGTAAATCATTCTTTTAATGATGAAAATACTGGGCTATTAATGTCAGTGACTTCAATGGGCATAAGAAAATTTTAGCTCGAAAGTTCCAACTTACCTTCTTAAAGACCTGGTTTCTATTTATAGACATAGTATAAGATTGCCCCCCACCCCACCCCGGACCCCTGTTTTCAATCACAGTGCACACAGTGCAGGATTTTCCCATTTTGGCTGCTTGGAGGTGGAGGCAGGGGATTATTTGGAGATTATGTCCAGGACAGCTTGTTGCCGGCCACCTTTCATTCCTTAGACTGAACCATTGGCTCCCTCGACTTGATCAATTTATTTCAGTTAATTCTGTTTTATTTATTTATTTATTTTTTAGTGGGGTATACACCTTGGTATACTTGGTTACACTTGATGGTGCTCAGGGAACCATATGGGATTCCAGTATTCAAATCTGGTTTTTCTGCTTTCAAGAGAAGCACTTCTCCCGCTGTACTATGTCTCCAGCCCCTTTGCACAGAAAAATTTTGATTTATTATTGTCATTTTGAATTGTAAATTTTGACTCACAGCACTCAGTGCTCTGTGCTAAGTTTAGCATTTGATCTTAACATTGTTCCTGGCACTGCTTGGGGACCCTATCTGCTTTAGAGAACTGAATGTGATTTAGCAGCTAGAATGGAAAGCATCCTATGTACTGTCTCTGCTTACCCTATTTAATTTTTCTACAGAAAATAATATTTTTTTATCTGCCAAGTTTCTTAGCAGAGCCCTACCCATTGACCATCTCTCCCAGACCAGGTGCAGGTACACCTAGTAGGGCGCTTGCCTTGCATGTAGTTTGCCTGATTTCAATCCCCATCATTTCATAGGGTCCAATGAACACAGCCAGGTGTGGCGCAAAGCCCCCCGCAGAAAAAAGTCTCACTCCAGAATTTGTCATGACAATGAGCATTCTTTGAACATCTTTTTGTGCTTTGTGAATATCTTTCCTGTCTGTTTTTTTTTTTTTTGCTTTTTTTTTTTTATTAGACCCAGCGATGCACAGGGGTTACTCCTGGCTCTGTACTCACAAATTAGTCCTCTTGGTGCTCGATGACCATATAGGATACTGGGAATTGAACCCGGGTTGGCCACGTGCAAGGCAAACACTCCATCTGCTGTGCTATCACTCCAGCTCCTTGCCTATTTTCTTGTTTTTCTTTTTGCTACAAACTTGACGATGGTCAGGGACTCT
This sequence comes from Sorex fumeus, assembly GCF_029834395.1. Taxonomy (NCBI): domain Eukaryota; kingdom Metazoa; phylum Chordata; class Mammalia; order Eulipotyphla; family Soricidae; genus Sorex; species Sorex fumeus. The sequence goes on along the minus strand of NW_026606371.1, from coordinate 58,195 downwards.
GCCCCTCTGTCCAGATGTCCTTGAGATTCCATGTACCCCACCTTAAACCACATGATCCGCCGTTTGAGCTCCTTTTCCCGGGTCTATCTCACTACGAGGGGAGCAGATGAGGTGGGATTTGGGGCTACATCTGCCAGTGCTGGAGGACTGCAGCCTGTTCTCTGCTCACAGTACTGGTGGACAGTGGGTACCAGGAAAGGCCCCCCCGGGCTTTCAGCTGACTGACATCCACCCCAGCCTGGTGTGCTGTCTCCTGCCCTCAGTTGATATGTTCATTGTAAGTTCTTGGATGTGAACATTCTGGAATATTTCAACTATTAAGCCCGAAACTATGGGTTTCCAAATAACGAGACAGAAAGAGACACTAACTTGATAATGCGAAAGCAGTAGGAGTTGTAATCCAGTATACTGGCGCCAACTATCTCACGCACAGAGTGGCCTCTTGATAGGGACACCGATGTCAGGTAGTAGTTTATATAGGGTTTGATTACCTAAGCAGTAAATTTTGTATAGTTTCAGAAAAAAAAACTTAGCTAGTTACCAAACAAAATTGTTTTGGCAAGTGTCTAGGCTAACAGTGGTGAGGCAGTAGTTAAAAATTTGTTTTCCATAATCATTCACGGTTACATAAGCTCATTCTTTTAGTGTTAACAAAAGACAATTTCTGGGACATTTTGACTAGGGGCATAATGATTGATTGAGCCCCCTGGCAGGGCCCAGGAACTTTCCCAGGTGGGTTCAGTTTGGCTAGTTGCACATTGTTCCATTTCTGGGAAGCTGAGACTGTTTCAATTCCAGGAACCTGGGGCCTCACTGATTGTGCTGATTTCTGCCACCATAACAGGTGTCAGTTTTCCCCTTCCACAGCAAAACACTGTCTGTAGGGAAGTAGTTGGAGGCTCTGAGAAAAATTACAGACTTTTCACCATTAAGATTTCTTTTGGGCCAAGTGTAATATTTGTTCTCCTTTTCCTTACACAAAATCACATACCAAGGGAGAAAAATCATATAGTCTGTTAAAGCCTTGCCTGTAAGCTCTGAGTCCTGCCTAGTGTGGCCCCCAAGCAAAGACAAAGTAAAGAACTGACTCTTGAGAATATAATGCTGGATTCCAAACCTTTGCTGTTGGCACATAACAGCCTCTTTGCTTTTATTTGTGTGTAGGAAGGGTAGGGGATTTGGGATTTCTGCCAGACCCAGCAGTACTCCAAGATCACACCTTGGGAATTCAGGTTGTGACGTTAAGTCAGCCACAGGCATGAGAAGTGTCATGCCCACTGGTTTCTCTTTCTGTCCCCTGCAAACCTTTAAAAATTCTTTGGAACTGCAGACTGTGCTGCTTACTGGCATCATACTGGGATCCACCAGGCACCATCACCCTGCCATGGCCTTTTCCGGCTGGACCTCATCTCTGCGTACTACCCCACCCACCCCCATCATGCCCATCTGTGTCCATTTCACAAGGCTGACAGGATTTATATAGAATTTGAATTGCTGGGGTCAGAGGTAGGCCAGGAGTGCATGTCCTCGCCTTGTAAGCAGCCTGCCATGGGGCAACCTCTGTCAAAATGCAGGGTCCCCCAAACACCCTCATGAATAATCCCAAAGTTCTGCCACTTGTGGCCCTAAAACCCAAATCTGTCCTACAAAACTGGCTGGAGGGGGCTTTGACAAAATACATTTTTTTTCACTTTTGTTTTGTATTTTTTGCGTATGACACCCAGTGGGGTGCCAGGGATTGAACCCAGGTCAGCTGTAGGCCAACACCCTAGCAGACTGTAGCTCTAGTCTATAAATTCATCTATTTTGGGTTGGAGGCTATGTCAGTCGTTGCTCAGCAATTACTCCTTACTCTGTGTTCACTGATCCCCTCGTGCATGGCTTGGGAACTTGTGTGTTGTGGGCAATGAAGCTGGGTCGGTTGAATGCCAGGCAAGCACCCCGTGCTCTGTGCTATTTTTTGGCCATCATAAAAATGCTTTTACTCTGGGTAAAGTCGAGAAAGTTGTGAAATTGGATGTCTCTTTTTCTCATTTGAACACAACTTTCTCTTACATTTGTGTGTTTTGGGACCAGTCAGCAGTTCTATGGGCTTAGTCCTGAATGTGAGCTCAAGAATCACTCCTGGTGGGCTCAGGGAGACCTATGAGATGTTGGGGATCAAAGCAGAGACAGCCACTTGCACAATAAATGCCCTAACTGATGTGCTGTCACTGCTCAGACCTAATTTTCATCTGTAGCACTAGATTCCTGTTTAGATATTAGAGTATTTTCAGAGAATGGACCGAAGTCACCTACTTGCCTTATCTTCATCATGAGTACCCTGGGTGCAAACCCTCTCCTGAAGTTGATGGACCATATGACAGTGTCTGCCCTGTGTGGGTCTGTGACCATGTTTCTAACGGCGAGGCCAGTGAGGACATTTTCGTCGCCAGGACAGGGACTTCCGGCCTGTTAAGGCCCTGGGCTGTTCTCTTCTCTGATGCTCACAGCTCTGATTTGTCCTCCAGGTCGTTGGACATAACTCCCTGCTATTCTAGGGAATTAGAAGCTTGGGACAATGGCAGTGACCCACCTGGCAGACCATCCCCAGGTAGGAGGAGAGTGACAAGATGACAGAAATCAGTGACAGGAGGACACAGACTTCAGGGTCATCCATCTCTGATTTGGTTCTGGAAGGAGCCCTGGGTTGTCACTACTGATTGGAGTGCCCAATGCTCTGCTGTTTGACAACATTTTTGACCCTGTGTTTTTTTGTTGAATTTGGGTTTTGGGGCTATACCCCAAGATGCTGAAGTTGTACTCGCAGCTCAGTGCTCAAGGATCCCTCCTGCCAAGTCTTGGGAGCCCTTTGATGTGCCAGAATAAGAGTCTGATTTGTTCAGGTTTGTTTTGTGAAGTGAAGTGAGGTGATGTGAGGGGAACACCCAGCGATTCTCCAGGGTCACTTATGGTTCTGTATTCGATATTGCGCCTGGCATGGCTTGTTTGAGCAGATGGTATGGTGGGGATCGCCTGCCCCACTCACTGTCCCTGAGTGGACGTACCTGAACGGCCGCCTCTCAGAGGAAGCTCTACAGGAACATGATGCTGGAGACCTGCCAGCACCTGCAGGCTGTTTCTGAGGGCCCTGTGGGTTTAACTTGCCAGGAATCCAGAGAGGCACCTGCGAGTTCAGAAGAGACTGGATTCTTTTGGCCAAAATGTATGACAACAGTGGGAACTGCTGTTTCTCTTGGTCCTCTATTTTTACCCTATTTTTGTTATTTGTTATTGGGCCACACCTGGAGATACGCAGGACTTGTACTCCGGGCTCTGTACTCAGGGAACACTTTTGGTGGACTCTGGACTCCAAATGGAATTCAGCAGATAGACTCCAGTTGGACACATGCAAAGCAAGCGCCCTCCGTCCTCTGCCCCGTATGGTCGCTCAGATTCCTCTCAACAGTTTCCTTCTATTGCCGAATTACTATGGTACCCTTCACTGGAGTGTGTTCATTTTTGGGTTTGATTGGGGGGCTGCATCCACATTTCTCTTGGCTCTGTCCTGAAGGATCACACCTGCCAGTGCTCAGGGGCCCATGAGGTTGCTGTCTGAGTCTGGTGCCTTTCTCACTGTAGTACTGCACCAGCACTTCAACTTCATTTATTATTTTGTTGTTTTATTTCTATTTGATTTGGGAACTACACCTGGTAGTACTCAGAACATTCGTGAATATTTAGGAATTTCTCCCTACAGTGCTCCGGAACGATATAGGATACAGGGATGTAATCCATATTTGTGTATCAGGTGTGTTGTGTGCCTGCCATGCTGTACTGTCACAGTGGTCACAGGTTCATTTTCTTTTCTATTTTTCCTTTTGGGTATTTTGCGTTATTTCTGGCTATGCTCATTGATTGTTCCTGCCTCTGTCCTTAGGAATTACGTCTTGTGTTTCTCAGGGGACCATATGGCATACCTAGGAGTGAACCCGGGTCAGCAACGTGCAAGGAAAACACCCTCCCTGCTGTATTATCACTCTGCGTCCAAGAAGTTCGTCATTTTGGGCCTCACCCTGTCAGACGGTGCACTATTTCACTGTGTGGATTTTCTTCTAATGATCCTTGGGTGTCTTCAGCATGACTCAATATGTCTCTTAAACCTTGGTATTATAACTCTGGATAGGCACCAATCTGGATATAAGGAAAATGGATATTTTGTTCATTCCTTTTCCGTATTTTTGAGGTTTTTATTAGGATCACAAGGGTGTTGACCTGTGTCCTTTCCTTCTAACTAATCTGGGCATTCATTTCTGTGGGGTCAGGACGTTCTGGGATGAAGCCTTTGTTAGTTGCTCAAACCTTTTGAATCACAGGGAAATTCCTCCTGGAAAAAGGCCCTGTATATGTGAGAATTCTCTATTGTCAGCCTTACTGTGCACAGGAAAAATTTTTCTGGAGAGAAGCATTATATATGTCAGGAGTGTGGGAAGGGCTTCATTCACACCATCAACCTTTACCAGTATAGGATATTCCATACTGTAGAGAAATCTTTTGTATGTCAGGCATGTGGGAAAGTGTTTGCTCTTTCTTCAAGTCTTTGTAGTCATACGAAAATACATACTGGAAAGAAACCTCATTTTTTTTTTGCGTTTTGGGTCACACCCGGCAATGCACAGGGGTTGCTCCTAGATCTGCACTCAGGAATTATCCCTGGCAGTGCTCAGGTGACCATATGACATGCTGGGAATCGAACCCGGGTTGCCCACATACAAGGCAAGCACCCTACCTGATTTGCTATTGCTACAGCCCCAGAGAAACCCTTTTTTTTGTATGGAATGTGGGAATGTCTTCTCTTAATCTGGGGGCCTTACTAAATAGTGGAGAAAAAGTTCATCAATGTCTGTCATTTGGGAAGGCCTTCACTCTACCCTTAGTCCTTAAGACTAGTATGAGATTTTGTACTCAGAGAAGCCTTATATATGTAGTGAATGTGGGAAGGTCTTATTCATTCCTCAGCCTTCACTAGGCATATGAAAATGCATACTGGAGAGATCACTTAATCACTTAATCATTTAACTTCCCGTTAGTCGTCGACTAACACAGACACATAGACACACACCGGATGTGAGAGCAGAGAAAAAGAATAAGTATTCAGGATAAGTCCAAAAATGTGATTTAGCACACAGTGTTCAATCCTTTAAGTGTTTCTCTGTAGAATTTGTCTTTGCAGATGAATTTATTTTTGGTTTTGTTTACTTTGTTAGTTACCTTTTGTTGTTGCAGTATTTGTGGTCCACAACCTAAAGCGTTTATGTCTAACTCTTGGCTCTTAGCTTAGGGATCATTTATTCCAAGGTCAGGAGCCCATCTGGGGTGCTCAGGTATCGAACCTGGGTCAGCCACGTGCAAGGCAATATCACCTATATCTTTTTTCCTATATCACCACCTTGGCCACAAGGTATCATATTCATCTTTAAAAAGTAGAATCACTCCTGCTGCTACAACTTTGAGACACAGCTCACATTCTGGTGTATAGTAAACATCCTGGATATTGGGTTAATTTTCCTGTACAGCAAACTTTTTGCACTGTTTCAGATAAATTACTGCACAACAGGAGTGAGTGCTAGATGCAGGCTCATGAAGATGTGTCGGTGGGGTTTAGGACTTTCTGGGGGAGAAACCGGTCATGATCTGGCTGGAAGGTGGAGCTCTGAGGCCAGGGAAGAGAAGTGTATGAGCAAGTGAGTTATTTATGTTATAAAATAAATGAGTGTGGTTGAGTAGATGCATGAAGGAGGGAACAGGCTTGCCAGGCTGGTTGGAGACCATTTGCCACTTATTCCATTCTGCACACTCAACTGTTTCAGCCTCACTACACTCCCCATTCCAATCTCACCCTGCCCCTCAATCTTGTCTTCTTCTGTCCCCTATGGTGGTCTCTCCTCCCTCCATCTTGCAGCCTAAGTCTCCTGCCCACCCTGCAAGCATTCCTGGTAGCAGCTTCACCCAGGTGAGGTAGCACAATGAACATAGGAAAGCCCTTCCTTCCCAGGGTACCCTTCTAAGATAAGACAAAGACCTCCTCCCGAATAGTCAGTCTGTGTCGTTATCACAAGGTACACAGGATTTATCTAGAATTTGAATTTCTAGGGTCAGAGATAGGCCAGGAGTGCAGGCCCTGGCCATTGGAAGCAGCCTGCCACAGTCCAATCCCGGGAAAGCAGAGTCCCCTAGCACTGCCAACAGTTCTTTCCCTGCTGTCCCCCAAACCAAACCCTGACCCGACAAAGTTGCCTGGTGGGCTTTGACTAATATACAAGTTCTTCTTTTTATCCTTTGGCTTCTGGGTCATACCCTGTGGTTGCTGCTTCAAATACCCAGTTGGTGCTGGGGACTGACCCAGGTCAGCCATGTGTGAGGCTTATTAGCTATGAGACTTAGCTCCAGCCTCTAAATTTATTACTTTATTTTTTGTTGTTGGCCACTCCTGGTAATGCTAATGGGTTACTTGTGACTCTGCTCATTGATCCCCCATGAAGATGTGGGGACCCTTTGGTCTGATGGGGATTGAAACTTGGTTGAAGTGTGTGCCAGGCAGCCACCAAATGATCTGTGCTATCTCTGTTGCCATCAAAAAAAAGCTTTTACTCTGATTAAATTCCAGAAAGTTGTGATGGTAGAGGTTCTTATTTCTACTAAGTACCCAACTCACATTTCTTGAGCGTGTTCTTGTTTTGTTCTGGGACCCCATCAAACAGTAGTAAGAGTCTGGGCTTCCTTCACAGTCTGCATTCGGGAATCTCTTGGTGGGCTGTGGGGGCCCTATGGATGCAGGAAATCAAACCAGGATAGCTGTGCGCAAGGCCAGTGCCCTCTTTCCCTCTTTCCCTGTGTTCTGTTTTCCGGCTCCCACACTTAGTTTTCATCAATTCGGCTAGATATGTCTGTTCAAATAGTATAAAATTTTCAGTTAAAGAAAAAGGACAGCAGGTCAGCTGCTTGCTTTTCCTTCCCTGAAAGTGATGGGCAGCTTAGATCACAACCCACTTTTATGTCCCCTGGAGAGGAAGGAGCATCTGGCAACTCTGAGACGTACCTCGGGGTGGTCAGGGCCTTTCCAGCTTCAGTGCGGGGACTTCCGGTGACGGCTTTGGGTTGTGCTCCTCTCTGGTGTTCACGGCTATGACTTCTTTTCCAGGGGTTTCTACGGAGCCTCCTGCTGATCCTTGGGCACTACAGAAGCTGCAAACAATGGTGATGTATCATGTGTCGCACTGTCCCCAGGTGGGAGCAGAGTGATATGGTGACATGACACAGTGACAAGCACGTACTCGCGCTCGCCTCCACTCGCACTCCCCTGCTACTGACCTCTCACCATTGCAAGGTCCAGGTGGCAACCCAGGGACAGACTTAAAGAAAAAGGCAGTCGGGGTCACTCCTTAGGGCGGGGGCGCTAAGGTTCCGCGGGAAGAAACAATCCCCCTCCCCCCGCCCCCCAACTCCCCACTGATTTCAATTTTTTTCCGCAGAAGCCAGGAGGGCATTGCTACAACACACAGCTCAAAAGGGTTTTTAATAAAAATTTTTTTAAAAAATGAATAAAAGAAAAGGACTATCTTTTCATCAAAAGGACTATCTTTTCATCAAAGGACTATCTATCTTTTCATCAAAGGGAAAAGTAAGGATATTCAGTACTACCTGTCTGTTCAAATGTCACTGAAGATATTGTTTGCTTGATCCTATCAGAGGATACAGCCAAGTTGGCTTAAATTTATACCTTTCATTTCTGAGTTTGAATGTTGTTGTATTATAATTCTGTTGGTGAACAGTTTCAGTTTTTATCAGGACTGAGACTTTTCTCTAGATAGAACGTTTCCCCTTTCTGGCCTCAAGAGGGGATTTGTCCCAAATGAAACGAGTGTAGACGTTGTGCCAGATATCTTTTTTCTCAGAGCTTCATGGTCATTCTCCATCTGCTAAGAAGCAGCTGAGGCTACTCAGCAGCATCTAACATATTCAGGTCTCTACACAAACATAGCATGTCTGAGGCTCCCTGGATAACAGCTTGTGTTTGCAGGGGCTTGTTGGAGATGAAATCCAATATTCTCAGACACAACTAGACAGGGAGAGATGAGTGAGGGCACTTCAAATGAGCTCTTTAGAAAACCAAGGCATTTCTTTATTGAAAACTGTATGTGATGTCGTGGGTTTTTTCGTCTGCTACTGGGAGTAGAGAGGTCCTGATGATATTGCAGGTCTTGCACCCCTAGTCATCACTAAGGGGAAAATGAAAATAGACCCTGGGTCCTATCAAAAGGACTGCAGAAAGGTTGTAGAAATCAGTGCTGTTGGCTTTACAAAGGCAAAAAATTTAACCCCCTACAATCCCCCTCAGGAACCTGATTGGCATTAATACCCTGTCCTCTGTGTGTGTGTGTGTTTGTGTGTGTGTAGGAAGCATAGAAATAGCTTTATTCATTTAGCAATAGGAGGGATTTCTATTTTGTCTCCAAGGGCACTGAAAGGGATTATCAATTGTGGATTCATACTGGAAAACTGGCAGCACCATATCTTCTAGTAGGTAAGTTTCTGAAAATTTGATAAGATGGATATGTTTTCCTAACTCCTGAGAGCCAGAATTGGCCAGAAAGTTTAACTACTAAATATGAAGCATAAATACTAAGTATTAAGCATTTCCATAGTGGCAGTCTCAAGTACCTAATAGTAGAGTTGGGAAGAATAGTGTGGATTTTTCTCTTCAATTCCCAAAAGCAGAACTAGTTTACCAAACTTTTAAAAAAAAATCTGTCAGCAGTATGTATTATTTACTTTCGCCTACACATTTGTCTTTCCTATACAGATCTTGAATTCTTTTTCCTTATAAGATTAGGCTACCCATTAAGGTTTGCTAGTTTGACCCCCACATTGTAAGTAGGTAAGGTCTACTAAATCATAGATTGGAGATCGAGAGATCCCAAGAATTTTCTGAAGAGTTGATATAGCTTAACATCAAAGGAGAAACAGGACTGCCTGGAAATACTGTATTTCTATGCCAACACAGGAAACGTGCATTCCAAGCAACATTGTCTTTCTCTTTGCCCTTCTTTCCCTTGCCCACTTAAAATGGCTTTGGCGGAGTCCCTCTGTGAGTAGACCTAGGGATGGGTAGACAGAGGGCTAGGAATAGATCCTATCCCGTTGCAGTGTGCAGCACCAGCGCCAGGACCACTCAGCCTTAAGTCTCCATTGTGGTTTTTCTCTGTGTAGGTCACGAGATACCATACAATATCCAAATGAGCCATGTCAGAAGCAACCTTGGCATCGTGGTACCGACGACTGAGGACATAGCTTTCATCCAGCCACCACTCTTAACAAGAGCACACCTTCATCCAAGGTCAAGATGCCAGTTTATTCTGAAACCCACCCCCAGGACTCCTGCATTGACCAAAAATGGTGAGTAGCTGCTCCTCTGCACAGTCCTGCTGCGTTTTGATGCCAAAGGTTTCGTTCCTGAAAACAGTACCGAGATCCACACTTGCAGTCGGATGAGGTGGTTTTTGAATTATCCTAAAGCAAAGACCATTTTAGGAGGTGGTCATTACGGAAATTCTTGTCTTTCTACATTATTCATTGCTCTTAAACTGTAGGCACATTACGGCGTTGGAGGCTCCATTGAGCGATGCAGGTGTGCAATGCCTTTCTACCATGGGACATTGTACTGTGTGTTTCTCAAAATAGTCCCATATTCAAAAGAGGTAGTTTGGAAGGGTCATCCCCTACCTGCATCCTGGGTCAGATGATTTCCATAGAACTCTCTTTTGGGTCCATTCATCTAACATGCATTCCCTAGAAACATAGCCATCTCCTACCTATGCCATCAAGAAAAAGAACTCTAGATGATAAAGTGACATTAAATGGAGGGGGTCCCAAGTGTGAGCTTTGAAGTCTTTAGTCTGAAAAGGAGATTGATCTGGTTTAATTTTCCTGTTATGAATACAAACCAGGTGTCTGTATTTGCAATAAAAACAAAAGAATCATTGGGATAGTGAAAAGTCCATGCTGAATTTCCATGGTTGTCTTTTGTCAATGTGAACCGACTGAGGGACCCAGAAGTAACTCTCTTATATATCTACTGCACACACCCTCACCCTATTTTCCTGATTTCTTTTGGCCACTCCTGACTCTGCCCTCAGGTACTGAATGTGGGTTGGCCATGTGTGTGCAAGACAAAAGCCCTACCTGCTGTACGATCTCTCCAGCCTCTAAAAAATTTGAGGTAACAGTGCTTTTCAGGAAACTTGAACATCACATGCCAAATGATACATACAAATAGACAGATATGCATATTAGGAAATGTCTCAGGAACTCTGCTGAGACCATCCATATTTCATTTGCTTTTTTTCCAACTGAGATTTATTCTGAGAAATCTTGTCTCACAGGTGGTTGAATACATAAATTACCACAAACAATACTCTTTTCCCCACTTCAAGGAAGTAGTCAAGACTTTGTGAAAACTTTCAGTCACGTCAGTCACAGTTTTAAAAGCAAGACAGCTTTATTTAGTATCTAGCAGCAAGACAGATGTTATTTGAATATATAAAATGAACTAGACAGACTGACCAACAGTTGAATTGGCAAAAACAAAAGGCTGATTACTCAACATTTTTTTCTGTGACTTAAGAAGGGAGAGTTGTAGTGGACTTTTTTATGTTTTCAATTTACTTTTCAATAAAGTTGTTTGGGATAATTTGTTACATTACATATTCTAACAACGATCCCACTGCTATTGTACCTTCCCACCACCATTCTTTCCAATTCTTCCAACCACCCCTGAAGCCTGCCCCTAGATCAGAGCCTGAGTTATTGATTTTCTATGGCTTGTTATCAATAATTTGCTACAAACAGTCAAAAGATGTTCCTGTAGAAGAAAGTGTGTGAAGATTATCATAGCTCATCATGGAGCCCTTAGGCCCTTGTAGAAGAGATTATTAACATGCTGTTACAGGTTAAGTCTTAAGTCATGATATCTTGTTCATAAAGATTGGTTGCCTTGTACTTTCCATCCCATCCAATGTGGTGTGCTCCTCCTTATTTATCAGTGATGTGAGTTTGAGAGGTTGCTCTAAGAATTCTAAAATTTTGAATGGGCTGATCCACCAGAACATATTCTAATTGGACTGAAATCACTTTTATTTTAAAGTGACTCTTTTTGGATCAGAACCCTGAGTTTTTTTTTTTCTTCAAACAAATCTGGAATTGAGCTGAGAGCTACCTGGAATGATCTAACGTAGCTTTGATGGAAGACTCTTCCCAAATAGAAGGACAATAGATAACCACATGCCTGCCAATATCATCATCAGTAACTTAAAGGATACAAAACTCAATTGACCTCTAGCAGAATTCTAGAAAGGTTTTGGTCATCTAGTCTACTAGTGTTAGGAAACATCACATAAGCCTGCTCAGATCAATTAGAATTTGCTTTTAAATAGAGAGTCCACAACTTCTCCACACCCTGTTCCTTGAACTCAAAAAGTATTCTGAAAGTCAGTTTCACGTTAGAAGCAGAGACTAGTTTGGAGAAGACTCTTTCATGGGCTTTATAAGTATTTTGATTCTTGGCACAATTGGTTACCATTCATCAATAGAGTAGCTCAGAAGATAGGCTCCAGTACTTGAGTTTCCTCCTTAGATGAATATGGTATGTGCCATTGCAATGTATGAAACACTAGTCGAGCCACTTTTTAGCACAGATTTAGGGAGTAGTTCTCGTCCTACTTTAGATTACAATGCTGGGGTTCCAGTATCAGGTATTGCCATAACTAGGTTCCAGAGTCCCATGGGTGCTTGTCTCTTCCTTCAAGCAGAGGACAGAGCAGGAAAGAGAAATACAAACGGTATTCCGAGGGAATGAAGTAGAGAAAGCTTCCACCAGAGGAGAGTGTTGAGCTTTTTGCAGCAGGAAGTAAACACACACTGTCTGTGGCACTGTGGCACTGTCCTCCCATTGTTCATCGATTTGCTCGAGCAGGCACGGCACAAGTGGAATGAAATATGAAACAGAAAAAAGAAAAGCAAGTGGAGAAATTTGGCAGAAATATTTTTATATTTGGAATCAGGGAGGAGAATGGGGAAGTCTGTGTTAGAAAGGAACAGGAAAATACTGAGGAGGAGAAAAGTTAGCAGAGAAATTTGGCTTTTAAGTGACTATTGGTTCGCCGAACAAACAGATGACACTTAAAACAAGCGTCTGTAGTAAAATGTCTTGGTGGGATGTTGACTATAATAGCATGAATATATAGAATGATGAACTACCAGAAAACACATGGGCTTTCGTCCACCTGGCAGTTCCCTAGTGATGCCCCGATATGAAGCACCATTCTGCTTTTCCTCCCTACAGAACATACTACGGCTCCTTTATGAGAGGGGGCCCTTGACAGAAGGCATATTTCATCAATCCGCAAGTGTGAAGGCGTACAGGGAATTAAAAGAAAAATTAAATGCCGGCACTGATGTACAGATTTATGGCGAGCCACTTTTTGTGGTGGCCTCCGTTTTCCAGGTACGAAAGGTTCTCCCTTAATTCACTATGTTCTGTGTTGCTCAGGAGAAATACAATGGGATTCCCTCGCGTAACAATGTCAGAATAAACTGTAAGCCTGAAGGGTTCTAGAAAAACATCAGGAGCTAGAGAGATAATACAACTATTAGGGCACTTGCCTTACACTCAGCCTAGGAGGATTCAATCCCAATCACATTTAGATGGTCTCCCACGTCCTGTCAAGTGTAAGCCCTGGGCAAGGCTGCATGTGGCCCAAAACCAAAAAGAAAAAAGAAAAAAAGAAAGAAATCACACTTTATCAGGTCAGCATTGAGTTTTTTTAAAGCCACCAGGAAGTCTAAGAGAGAACACAGCAGGGAAAGCATTTGCCTTGCACACAGCCCAAAAGCCTATAACAGAAGTATGCATAGCATGATTCTCAAAGCAAACATCCTGATACAAAAACTTTCACGCAGTCTACCTACCTTCTTAACGCTGGCAAGATTTTCTAAAGGAAGCTCATTAAACTTGAAAACTAAAGTTTGCCACAAGAAGCATTTGCCTAAGGAAGAGATATTGCTTGGGTGAGTGGGGTGGGCTGGGGTTGGGGAGCCACTGAAAACTCCACTCTTTTGAACCTTTACGATTCTTGCTGCGCCCCATTAATGCCATCCCATGCAGGACAATCCTGTGGTGCCAGTGATTGAAACTGAGGCTCCTGCGTACACAGCATCCTCTCTAGCCTGCTAACATCCCTTCTAATAGAGGCAAAGGTTGGGAAGGAAGAACCACAGAATCTGGACTGCCTTTCTCAAAGAACTCCCAACGTCGGCCTTGTTGGCGTTCCTCGCACTTAGACTTAGGGTACCAGAGTTTGATCCACAGTTGAGCTAGAGATGAAAAATGCAGAATCAGAGGCATCTTTTAGCAGTTTTGAACTTTTAGATTTGAACTCAGCAGGAGCTTCTGTAGACCTGCTTTACGTTCCCACCTCCCAGCAGGGTTGGAATGCACCAGAGCCAGGAGAGAGAAAGGTCCTGGAATAAACATATCCAACTCAGGAAGTATGGTGAAATGGCACACTCTGCCCATCCCTAGTGAGTGCAATTTAGGAATAGGAAGTGAGCCGGCTCTGCTCCTTGACAACTCTGAAGTAGAGGTTTGCAATGAAGCACCTCTCAAAAGAACTGAAGATTGGTATTAGGTTTTCTCATCTGGTTTGGCCAGAGTATATGATGACTTGTCAATCCTAAATATAATCCAAGGTATACATGCTGTGCTTACCCAGCTGTGATACTGTAAGGTTTTTTTTCTGTTTTGAGATGTCAGATTTTCTCTCATCTTTAAGGAATTTAAACCACATGTCTTGAAAATTAATTTTACTGTTCTTCACCAGGTTTAGAATGTGAATTCTTAAATTTTGTACAAAATCCTAAGGTTATACACAACAAAACTTAAGAAGAGTTTAACTGCAAGTGATTTGTGCAAAAATAAAATAAAAAACTATCAGTATAGTGCAAAGTCTGTTCAAGTGAGTCCCAGCTATCTGTTTGCATGCAGTTACCAGAAACATCTTGGTTTCTAACCAGATTCTAACTTGATTCTAACCAGAAGTTAGAATCGATCAGAAAAAGGACCGAGTCAGTCATGTTCCTACATGTGAAATCAATTTATTAATAGGTAACATGACATCAAGGGGTTTTTGTAACAGTCATAAAAACATTCGAGCTTCCAGTTTATTTTTTAAAATTTTTAAGTTTTTTCATTTTTGGAGCATTACAGAGCCGTTCATAATTGAATTCCAGTCATACAATATTCTAGCACCCATCCCTCCAGCAGTGTACATTTCCAGCACCAGAGTCCCCAGGTTCCTGCCCAACACCCCTTACCCCCTCCCCTTGCTGCCTCTTTGGTAGGTGCTTTTCTGAACACTCACTCTCTCTCTCTCTCTCTCTCTCTCTCTCTCTCTCTCTCTCTCTCTCGCCCTCTCTGGCTCTCTAACCTTTTGGATATTTTATATTTTCTGCTAAGTATATTTTGTGCTAAGATTGTCATAAACCAACAAGTCAGGCACAAGATTCTTGCCAAGAGAATGACTGTTCCTCGTGAGCATATTGAGCACTCGAAGAGACTAGCCAACTGTCTCTAACGGGAAGGAAAATTGTCCCAAAAAGAAGGAAGCCAGAGAGAAAGGGACTTGGGCTCAGCTGAAGTGCCAGCCTGCTCCGCCCAGAGAACCAAAAAGCAAAGATTTCCCATCACTAAAGCTCCTCAAATACACAACCAATCTGGACAGTGGTTTTTGCCAGTTCAGTTCTAAGTAGCAGGCTGAAGAGGATGCTTCAAGGCTCTGTGTTCCCGTGCTATTAGAGATGTTGCCTCCTTTAGGTTGCCCATATTTGGATAGATCAGCTTCAGAGAAGTGAAAAGTATCTGAGAGCTACTCACTTAGGGCAGCTAGGCTCAGGCTGAAGCAATCTGACGCTTTGCTCTGAAGTATAAGTTGGAAACTCTTTAAGATGGATGTGGGCCCAAGAGCTAGTACAGGGCAAGATGCTTTCCTTGCACGTGGAGGGTTCGTACTTGGACCCCCAGCACCTGTATTTGGTCCTCTGAGGATCACGAGGAGTGACCCCTGAACACTGAAAACCAACCAAAAGAATGGGGGTTGGGATAGAGGAAAGCTTTATAGCCACAGAAAGTCAGGGCGAAGGATTGTAAACATAGTGCCACCCCTTTTCCAAGGTAGCAACTGCCTTTGTATATGCTTTCTTCTGTCTCTGTGTCTACAGCAGCCCAAGGTAGAATACATCCCCAAGAGCTCCCTTTGTGTGTGGTGTGTGTCTGTTGCCCCGAGGGGAGGCGAGCCTGGCCTGCTGCTTCGACCCCTACGCCTGACTGCTAGGGGCGACGAGCCTCTGGCCTGGCCGAGATGTGCCTGCAGCAGGAGACCCTGGCGGGGCTGCCCGAGGCCCCCTGGGGGGGAGGGAGTGAGGAGGGGCTTGAGCTCTTGCTAACCAGCCCCTGAGAGCTTTAAATCCGCGGAGTTCTGCCTCTCCGCGACCCCCGAACATTCCCGAACGTTCCCTCCTTCCCCACCCTCACGCCCCGCCGCGCCGCCCTCTCCGGGTCGCTCGGTCCCCGCTGTCCTCGCTGCTGCCTGACGCAGCTGCTGCCGACCGCGTCTTCTCTGCTCTTTCTCCCAGCCCGCTCGGCTCCTCCATTAGTCCGCCCGGGCGCCGGGAGTTCGACCGGGGGTGTGGGGGGGGCGCGGGGGGGGGACTTCGGGACCCCCCCCCCCCCCGGCGCCCCTGGGCGCGGGTCCCCGCGGTGGTGGCCCAGGCCAGCGACAGGGCCCACAGAGGACGGGAGGCGACCACCGGATCCCCCCGCCTATGCTGCAGAATCCTGGGGGAGGCAGCCAGGGTCTAGGTCTGGGGATGCGGGAGGCTGCAGGCAAGGACCCTTGGGGGCGGGGCGGGGCAGGGCTGTCGAGGTGGGCGTGTGTGGCCTGTCACAGCAGCCCGCCAGCAGCTTGTGGGCTGGCCATGTGGCGGCGCCATCGACCAGCGGCTCCAGTGGCGCTAGCAAGTGCTTGTGGTTGTGGGGGGGGGGATGTTGCTATCTCTGCCCTGCCCAGTCCACACCCACAAGACGTAGTCACAGTTGCTTCCTGCCCTTTTCTTTCATTTTCTTTCTTTTTTCAAAAACCTTTTATTAAAAAGCCTTTTTTTAGGGCTGGAGCGGTAGCACAGCGGGTAGGGCGTCTGCCTTGCACGCAGCCAACATGGCCGACCCGAGTTCGATTCCTCTGCCCCTCTCGGAGAGCCAGGCAAGCTACCGAGAGTATTCGATATGCCAGACACAGTAACAGCAAAGTCTCCAATGGAGACGTTACTGGGCCCACTCGAGCAAATCGATGATCAACGGGAGGGCCTCTACTTTACTCAGAGTCCTAAAGCTGATTTTGTTTCATTAGTTCATCTGTGTTTACTTGCAATATCTTACACACTTAAGAGTCATATGATGTTTATCCTTTTCTCTCCGGCTTATATCACTTAGCATAAGGAACGAGAAAAGAAATGGTCTCTTAAATAGCTCACCTTAACACTATCCTCTCAAGCAGCATTCTGACCTTTTACATATGGCCTGTAGGTGGCAGCAACAGCATGCTATGGAATCTGCATTCTGCCCTTTCAGGGCGCGCATTTCATAGGAGGGTCTGAGTGTTAGGTCCTTCCTTCCTTCCTTCATCCTTTTTTCTTCCTTCCTTACCTCCCTCCCTCCATCCTTCCCTCATTCCCTTTTTTCTTTCTTTCGTTCTTTTTTCTTTCTTCCGCGCCTTACCTGCTCCGGGCGCCCGCCCACACGCTCAGCGTCCAGCTGGTTCCCACGTGCTGGCAGGGACCCCCCCACGCCCGCCCCTCACCTGCTCCGAGCGCCCCCACACACGCTCAGCGTCCAGCTGGGCCCCACGCGCGGGCCAAGGAGCAGCAGCCTGGCATGGCGGTCGCAGCCCAGGGCCTCGGAGGTGGCGCTCAGGCTCCGGGCGGTCTCCAAGGAGCCATCGCCAGCGGTCGGCGGTCAACGCCCGTGACGTAGGCCGCACAGGCGCGCGGGACACCGAGTGCGCCACCAGCGCGAGATGCGGGAGGTGGGGAGCGCCAGCCCAAGGTCCCAGCCAGGCCTGCCCCTCCCGCCTTCCTGCTGACCTTTAAAGGCCAGAGCATTGCCCCGACGGGAGGCGAGCCGCGGGCCCGCTGCTCCAACCCCTGCGCCCGGACGCCAGTGGATCAGAGCGCCTGGGCCGCTCGGAGGCCGCGCTGCGTCGCGAGCCTCTAGCCTGGCCGCATTGTGCCCGTGGCAGGAGAGCCTGGCGGGAACGCGGGGAGCATCTGGGCCCGCCCGAGGCCCCCAGGGCAGGAGGACGTGGAGCACGGGCCGCGGGGGGAGGGGGCGGCTCGTGCCCTGCGTGCGCCTGCGGCTGCGGGGTTTAAATCCCCGGAGTTCGGCCGGCCGCGGCGCGAGCCCCGAACGTTCCCTCATTTCCCACCCTCACGCCCCGCCGCGCCGCCCTCTCCGGGTCGCTCGGTCCCCATTGTCCTCGCCGCCGCTCGACGCAGCTGCTGCTACCGACTGTGACCGGGTCTTTTCTGATCTTCCGCCCAGCCCGCTCGGCTCCTCCCTCCGTCCGCCCGGGCACCCGTGCTCGGCCGGGGAGCCCCCCATTGGGGACCCCCCGGCGCTCGGCGCCCTTGGGCGCGGGTCCCCGTGGTGGTGGCCCAGGCCATTGGCCAGCGACAGGGGCCGCAGAGGACGGTAGGAGACCACCGGGTCCCCTCGCCTATTGCAGAATCCTGGGGGAGGCGGTGGGGGTCGAAGGTCCGGGAGTATGGGGGCTGCGGGCAGGTCCAGTTGGGGCCGGGGCGGGGCTGTCGAGGTGGGCATGGGTGGCCTGTCACAGCAGGCGGCCAGCAGCTTGTGGCTGGGCCACTTCGCAGCGCCGATGCCCACCAGCAGATCCTGTTGCCCGAACAAGTGCTCGGGGTTGTGGGCGGGCCCAGGGGATGTGGCTCTCTCTGCTCTGCCCCTCCTCACCCCCAAGATGTAGTCACAGTTGCTCCCCGCCCTTTTCTTTTATTCTATTTTTTTTTAATTAAAAAGCCTTTTGATTTGTGTGTCCTGCCAATGCCCTCCTGGTTTCTGCAGAAACAAATTGAAATCAGTGTGGAACAGGGGGAGGAGGGGGTCTCTTTCTTCCCGCGGGACCTTAGCGCCCCAGCCCTAAGGAGTGACCCCCACTGCCTCTTTCTGTAAGTCTGTACCAGGTTGCCACCGGGAGTGTGCAAGGGTGAGAGGTCAGTTGTAGGGGAGTGCGAGTGGAGGCGAGTGGGAAGGTGTTCACTGACTCCTGACCTTGGACCTCGACCTTGCCCCAGAGCCCACTGTGAGCATAGGTGAAGTGGGTGAGGAATGGACTCCAGTATATATTGAAAGCACCTAGGGTCCTTCCTGGTCACTTGTCAGGGAGAAAGGGAGGGAGAGGGAGATGGGGTAGAGGGAGATCACTAAGAGAAAAAGAGAGAGAGAGAGAGAGAGAGAGAGAGAGAGAGAGAGAGAGAGAGAGAGAGAGAATTTGAATCCAAGATGTGTCTCCTTGTTTCACTGGGTAATTCAGCATTCTAGCAAAAGGAAAAGCATCTAAGAGCTTGATCATTTCTCAATTGGTACTTAAACAGTAAATCAAGGGTTACTCTTTGCCCTCCCCCCAGATTCTTTGTAGTCATCACAACCATTGTCCTGAGATTCCACCCTTTGCCCTACCCATCACCCTAATGGATTTTCACTTGACCATTTCAGTCTTTTCCTTTTGAAAAGAGGAAGTAGGTTCTGTGAACTGGTCTTCCTACACTTTATTACCCACTTGGGGTTTATGAGAGTGAGGTTCTAGAACTTTTGCTTTTCACAATGTTTTTCCAACGAAGGTATCTTGGTTTTTAGTATGAATGGGCATACCTGTTGAATCACACACCCCCCATAGTCCCATGTCTAGCTGTGGGATTATTTCCAAACAAATCACATGACTATGGTTCACAATCTCCCTGTATCCCAAATACTCAACAGACTTGGTCTCCTTTAATGTTTCGTCATACGTTTTTTAATTTTATTTTGGGTCCCATCTAGAGATACTCAGTGAGTACTTCCTGTTTGGTACGCGTAGAGAGGGAGTGAGAAGGGAGTATTGGGGGTGGTGGCACTCTGGGACTCATGTGGTGTCAATACCTACTCAGGTCCCCAGCATGCAAAGCATGAAGAATAGGCCTTGGAGCCAGCTTTCCTGTAAGAGCTTTACTTTTGGGTATGGGGTTGTATTGAGTCATGACATATACTTGGAAAAAACTCTACAAGAGTTAGAATGGTAATTACTCAGCACTAAGCCTTGTGTCATCATTGTTTACATTGCCAGTTGCAGCCAAATAAACTATTAGTCCATTAGTAAGGGTAAATTGTGTTTTATAACTTCTTTGGGTTTCATATATCTACAAGTATTTTGGGAAATGATGTATGATGTCTTTGGGGGCCACACCTTGTAGCTCCCAGGGCATACTCCGGACTCTGTGCTCAGGGATAACTCCTGGCAGTGTTCTGGGCACCCTCTGTGGTGCCAGGGATCGAAGAGGGCCACATGTGAGGCAAGTACCTAACCTCTCTAGCCCCCAAAATGTATTTCTTAATGAATGATTTCCACCAGAGGTGTACTGGCCAGACCACTCTAATCGATTAGTTTATTTGGATTTCAATGTTAGCTCTGTTACTCTGTAATCCTGAAAAGAACCTTTGGTCACAGTGTCTTCTGTTGTCAAATACTAAACTAAAATACAGTGCAGAACAAAGTGCACTGAAAAGCTACATTGACCACAATCACATCTTTTCTTCTATGACAAGGTAATTCTATAGAACTTCAAGAATCATTCAGTCAAACACTAATTGTATGAAAACCATCCTGTCTACTTGTCCAGTGGCATTGCCCATGCCTCCAATGTAGTTCACATTCCTAGAAACTCCTCTGTTCACTGACTTCTGAACTTCTGATTGGTTCCCTCCCTGTAAAATGGGGTCATAATCCGTAGATGATACATATCAAAAGTGATAGGAAGGAATAAATTATAAGAAAACTTTGTATAAAGTAGATCTTGCTAAGTGTAAGTAGATATAAAACAGTACAAAGGAATTTCCATTTGTTGAGTATAAGAACATTTACCTGATTATCCGTTGAATACTGTTTAATTTAGCTTCCCTTACCATGACGAAAACACCAAAAGTTGAGTGACTTTAGCAACAATTTTTTCTCTTAGTTCTAGTGATGGTGAAAAAGTATGGTTGGAATTCCAGCTAATTTCTAGTTCGAGCCATCCTCTTGCTGTTCTCTTCCATAGAAGAGAGTATGGGTGAAAGCAGAGTGGAGAGGAAGATGGAGGTGGTGGTAAGAGAGATATCATTGGGCTCTTTTGATGAGGCCACTGGTCTCCTCAGAGGATCCAACTCTTCAGAGTGCCTTATGCCAAGCTAATGCTAACGCTTTCTCAAAGGGTCCATATCTTCATACTGCCATCCAATGGGAAATGAAAGCTCTGTGAGCATGAAATGAAAGCATGTGAATTTGAGGTATTCTGAACATCAGTAAGTCAAGGTAAAAAGGCCCTCCCGTTGATCATCGATTTGCTCGAGCGGGCCCAGTAACGTCTCCATTGGAGACTTTGTTGTTACTGTGTCTGACATATCGAATACGTCATGAGGAGCTTGCCAGGCTCTGCCGTACAAACAAGATACTCTGGGGAGCTTGCCGGGCTCTCCGAGAGGGGCGGAGGAATCAAACTCGGGTCGGCCATGTTGGCTGCGTGCAAGGCAAACGCCCTACCGCTGTGCTATCGCTCCAGCCCATGAACATCAGTCCATAAGACTATGAACATCAGTCCATAAGACTATGAATATCCAGCCTATGAACATCAGTCCATAAGACTACTAATTAAAGCAGTCATTCTTAAGAAATACCAAATGTTACAAGGTTACAAAATGGGTCAAATAAAGATGAGTTTATTCACCATGATCTTGGTAAAGGAAATCCGAAAAGTTCTTGAAGTGAATGTGGACAATACAAACCTGTTCCATGTGGTATAGGCAAGAACGTGCTCTTACACCGGAAGGAAATGAGCCAGTGTGGGGTGAACAGCAGAGCCCGAGTCTGAACCCAGATTTCTCAACTTCATTTCTTTTCCTAACCTAACTAGAGCTGATTTTGCTACGAAACATAAGATATCAAGAGAGACGATTCTGAATTTTGGATGTAACCATCTGAGAAAAGCACATTGGAGAGGTTTGACTCCAGAGAGCTAGTTTCCTTCCTTGGATGCAGAGACTTGATCCCCCACATGCCACACTGAATTGATGTTTATTCGGTAAACAGTGCCTATCTGGATTCTCCCACAAACCAGACCCATAGGAATGCCAAGATCTCACCTCTGCTGAGGGAGAGGTGTAATTCGGTGAAAGTTGCTCAGGCCTAAGAACCATGAAGCCTGTGGGCAAACACAATCATTGTTCCATGGCCTTCCAACCTATCCCTGGGTATCAGTCAGTTTCAACATTTTTTCTAAGGCACATGCATTTGAGGACGTTTTCAGTCAGACCTGCTTTCTTATGCTTAATGCAGTGCTTGTTGCTGGAAGGCTTGCGCTAGTTTCCAGACTCATAGGACTAGTTTCCCAAATTCTGTGTGGGTGGTCCTACACCACAGGTGAGTTCCTCATAGAAAACCATCCTCTGAAACTCAGTGGAACCCACTGGAAACACTCTCAATTCAGTCAACATTTGATTACATGACTTCAGTGTAAGGGGGAAATTAACGTTTCATAGTTATTTTTTTACTTAAAATGTGAACGCAACATTTCATTGAAACATAGCAATTGAGGGGGGCTGGAGCGATAGCACAGCAGGCAGGATGTTTGCCCTACACGCAGCCAACATGGCCGACACGGGTTCGATTCCCAGCATCCCATATAGTCCCCTGAACACTGCCAGGAGTAATTTCTGAGTTCATGAGCCAGGAGTAATTCCTGAGTATCACCGGGTGTGACCCAAAAAGCAAAATAAATAAATAAATAAAAGAAACATAGCAATTGAACTATCAGTTGGTGGCTCTAAAATTCATATAAGAACAATAATTTTTTGATTAAATGTGATGGCTCTCATTCATATTCAGCACAGTTGTCTTTTAGAAATGCCAATTTAGAAACTTCCTTTCTCCGAGTTTTTGTGGGTTGCGGGGGGGACAATTATATGTCTCAGATTGTAAAGACTCAAGTCACAGCTACCTGTATAGCACAGTTGTGCTTTTGGTTCTGAAGTGAAGCCTGCTGAGATACAGTTTTATCACTGATTAACATCTGCTGTGTCTCCTGTGTTGTGACTTGAAGAAAAGTCTGCAAGACCAAAGGTGAGATTCAGGAGAAGGCACAGAAGGGGATACTTGCAGGAAAGAAAACCTTCCACTTGAGTCATTTCCTTTCTAGCTGTCATTCAGGATGTGGTGGTTGCTCTTTCCCAAGTTCAGACATCCTGTGCCACACAGACCCAGCTGCAACTTAACAAAATACAGAAGATAAAAACTTTATCTTCCTAGAAAGTATCAGCAATTGAAAACTCTCAGTTTCACCTTACTGCCTCTTAAACTTTAATAGACTACTGTCAGAAAAAGAAACAGAAATGTCATATATGTTTACATATACACAAATAAGTGTGTATTTATAGATTTATTTGAAATATAGAATATGTAATTATTATATGGTATAAATATTCTTATGTAAAATATAATATATTATTTATAGTTCAATGTATAAGTAAATATGAACATTTAGAATATTATGTCATTTAAATATATATAAAATATGTATGTTTATATATAATTAATATATAAATAAATAATAGAAATGTGTACATTATGTGTCTATATATTATATATATGCAAATATTACATTTCATAATAAAACATAATAAATTCTATGTGTATAATTTATTTGTTATAAAATATCTATCATCTGTAAAATATAATTACATATCTTTTTATATATACACTTTTATGTGTGTCATATCCGCATATCCATATATATATAGACAGACATGTGTTTAAGTCTGTAGACATATATGTATGTATTTGTCTAAAACAATGCATTCCATATGTTATACCTATATACACACTTCTGTGTACATACACTTGATGAGTATGCAGTGACTTGAGTGCACATTTTCTTACTGTGCATAGTTCTCTGAGGAGAACATTTGGCATAAACCTGGTTGTAGAGTGAAGCTCTGATTCCCATTGTAGTGGTATTTGCAGATGGAATGGTTTGGGGAGAGATTTTAGTGAGATGAGATGTGACAGTGGCATTCTTGTGATGGTATTGATGTTTCAGCAAAAGGCTGGCTTCGCACTCTGTCAGCTCTTGAAGGTACCCAGGATGACACCTTCCTGGGAACCAAGAAGAGCCCTCACCAAGAACTGCATCCTCCAGCACCTTGTCCTGGGATTTCCCTGCCTCTAGACCCTGACGAACAAATGTCTAACAGCCTTTCTCTGTTAGTTTGCTATTATACTCCACACTGAGACTCCCTGAAAAATTACGTGGAGGGTAAGTTTTGTCTGGTTGTTAGTTTGAGTGTCTCAGTGGAGTTGATCGCAGGGGAGCTGCATGTCCCACACAAACTAGAAGCCTGCAGGATGACAGCTCAGCTTGGTCATGGCACCTGAGGCTACCTAGGATAGGGCTGATGTCCAGCCTTGGTTTCTTACCTCAAGACTCAGCCTCAGTGTGGGAGACAGGAAAGGGGGTGAGGAAACTGCCTTTGTCAGTGGCCAGTGAAGGGGCCTGAAGGCAATATAACTCAGATCATTGGATCATTTTGTTGCGGTCTCATTTTCCGTATTCAGGAGAAGTTTAGACGAGAAACTTCCAATGGGCAGCAGAAACAGCCCCATCAGGGCTGGTATATCAGTGCTGCACTTAGCAGCCCTGACCTAATTTCAATAGACACTGGCATGTGGCATGACTGAAAAGTAAACCCTGTTGGTGAATGTCTGGTCACTTAGAAAAGTGGATTCTAAATATGGAATATGTGTATGCTCACATCTGCTTACGTTTCAGAAACCCAGAAGCTTACTCTTTGGCTTTCCCTGTTTCTTTGGGCCCTATTTGCACCTCAGAGAGTGTTTTTCTATTCTGTTCCTCCTTGTACACCAGGAGTATCAGCTTCTTTCTAGCCCCTAGGAGAAGTTGGATAAACCTAAGCTCTTTTGCATTCTCATTTCATACACTATTTGGGGAAAATTCTTTTACCATCACGATTTGAGGGTTGATCATCTGCCCACCGCCACCCCTTAACCCCCTCCCCCCCACACACACACATACTTGAGAAATGAGGTAGGACTCTTGAGTCTGAGCTACTGGACCATTAGGTGAGTCAGCACTTTGTCCAGCAGGCAGCTGGATACAACTGGGGAGCCAGAGAGTATATAGTGTGCAAATACCAACTATGTGGGCAGCAATGTGGAAAACATAGTAAAGTTCAAAAATGGTGTGAGGATTATGAAGGACGAATCTGTGGGGCCTCACCTTGCCTACTTCAAGTCAATGTCCAAAGAGAATCGTGACCAGACAAACTCACCAAAGTACAAGTTCAATCAACTGGATGGCTCCAACACTCTCCAGAGTCCAACACTCTCCGGAAGCATGTTTGGTAGGTGGAGGCAGAGGCACAAAGAATCTTAAGGCACATTCTTGCCTCCTTGATTCATACCCAGAGGTTATGTTCTTCTTTCTAAAGCATTACTCTGCTGTTACACTAGCAAGGTGCTTTCTGTATCCAAGGACTTGTGTCATGATGGCACTTTATTGGATTCCTTCTTATAGGTTGAACACTTTTCATTTTACTGAAATGAAAGGATTTGGAGGAGTCAAGCTGGAGAACCAGAGTTCCGAATTCGGGACATGAGTCATCTGGCCTGGTGCCCACACTTCTCTAATATTATATAGATTCCTGTGTTTATTGTTGTGATTCTAAGTTGTTGTCTCATGGGAAAAGGGAAGCTTGTCAAATGTAAATATATTTCTGAACCTCAGAAAATAACATATTCTTTAGTCATCTGAAGATATTTGCTTGAATCAATGGCCCAAACCACTTCTGAATGACATGATTCTGAGTGAGTAGATCCTCCTTACGATAGAACAACTGACTATAGCAGAAATATCTGCTCATCTAGCAACCAAAACCCTCCTTGTGATGATAGAACCATAAAGCATGACACAAAGTTGCAAAGAATTTTCTCATTCCCTTGCGAAGACAGTGTCTTTAAGATTCAGTGGCTTGAGTATGTGCCCACATAGATACGCTTCAGGAGTGTAGGGAGACAAGAAAGAGTTTCTTAGTCACAGTGGGTGGAGTCAGTTTGAAGAAGTGAATTTGTAAATTCAACAGTTTCCTTATCCTTGAAACTTCTTTCAAGACTTTTCTCCAAGTCTTCGTTTCAATTCTATGATCATTTTAAGCATCTGAAAGTAACTTTCAAAAGATTTTTTTTTCAAAGTGACTTTAGCACCTTGTGACTCAAATGGGACTGGAATAAAACACTGAACAATTTGTAGATCATATGACTTGCAACTTCCATACTCCACTTTTGATACAGGTTTCTTTCCCTTTCACCTCTATGAGAACCAGAATCACCACCATCAGAGCCACTGACAGGTTTTCCAATTAGTGTCTCGTGATTAACATGAAGTTAAAAAATTCCAATGAGAGACTCCTTCCAGGGATTTATGGCAAGCATGTTTTCAGAATGCTAGGAAATAAAAGAAAGAAACTTTTCTGCTTTGGTCACCTGTTTACAACTTCCTATTCCGATCCAAGTGTCCTGGTTACCACCTTCAACTCTCAGATGCAGGAAGTGGATACCCAAATCTTGAGGATCTGCTCTTGGAAATGCTGAATTAGACAGGTAGGCATGTGCCTCCCATTTTTGAGGGTTTCAGACTGAGAGCTGCTGAACCATTTGGTACAGAAATATGTTAGAAAAAAATGCAAAGAAACCATTTCCATTATCAGTTGATTGTTAGAAGGAGAAAGAAAATGATCACTTCCAGCCATGAACCAGTTTGGTGAGACAGCCTGGTGGTTTAGTAATTTAGTTCTTTATTTCGTCTGAAGAGCTCGACTGAGATAAAGTTCCTAGGACATAATATTCGTGGGTATCAAATATACAGGCTGTTGGCTTTAGTCTCTACACATAAACATGCCTCCATGATAGCAATTTCAGAACATTGTCATTATCCCAGAAGGCAACACCGTACTCTCGACCATCATCTCGGTTCCCTTCCCTGCCCAACCCCAACTCTAGGCACATGCTACCCTGCTCTTGAGTTTCTGTCGGTTTATGTCTTCTGGAAGTTTTGTAGAAATAATCATGCACCCATGTTGTTGCATGTCTTAATACTTTTCTTGCCAAGTCATATTTTATATAAAGCCAGGCACCCACTTGTTGCATCTATCAATGCAGTCTTGACTCAAATGGTATTAGATTTTGCGGGCATTTGCCACATTTCGGTAGGCATTCATAAGTGACATTTAAAATCCACAGGAAACCTCCCTACATCGAATAGATAAGTCTGTGCCAGGCACTGGGGGTACAAGGCAATGATAGGGCTACTAACAAATGGTTTATTAAATGAACTGTTTCTAAGGAAGGGAGAAAAAGTCTCTAAAGGACTGATGTCTGCTCTCTAAGAAGAAGGCCTAAAAGCTACATAATAGAAAGCGCTATCACACAGGCATCATAAATCAAGTAAGCACTGGACACAGGGAGTGAGTCTCTTTTGAAAGATAGAGTTCAACTGGTTGGAATAGACTTTGTCGATTAGCTGGCTTTATTACCATCATATGGAATTGTTGCTGAAGTATAAAAGAAAACAGTTTGAGTTTCATCTTTCATGGGGAGCTCTGTTCATTTACTCTTTGGCAGAATAGATGTTTTGTCTCTGAAACGGAATTCTGTTGTTCAGGAGACATCTGGTAAAACAGCTATTAAAGTATTCTTTTCTGGTAGAAATGACTGCTTAGTAGAACAGCAGCAGTTTGTAAATGGAATCATGATTCTCTCTTACCGCTTCTTCCAGTTTCCTCCTCCTTGTTCCCATGTGGCAGCAAAGGAGTAAATAGATTATGCTTTGTATTTCATTAGTTTTTAGCTCACCTCAAATTTCTGTTTCTTTTCCTGAGGAGTAGTTAAATGATGTGTTATCAAGAATTTACCTAAACCCTAATGCAATGGATGGTTTTGCCTACTATGGGATCGTATCTTTTTTTTTAAGTTCGGTTACCTTTTCTCCCCACTGTAATTTTATTTTAAAAACTTGACTTTAGAAATATTCAATAGGAGAGATAGTACATGGAAGTCATTTGCCTTGCATGCAGCTGAGCGGGGTTCGATAATTTGCATCACATGGCCCCCAGAGTACAGAGCCAGGAGTAAGAAAAGGCAGTCCGTGGGTAACTTAGAGGCCATGGGAACATCAGCAGCGTTGAGGTGAGGTGTTTGCCTGTATGTAAACCACAGAGCCAATAGTTTGATTGGCTTGGAAACCAAATTGGGATCAAACTTAAACGTGTCTGTAATGGATGCATGCCTGAGGAAGGGGTTGTGGGAACCTGGAGAAGGGAAGATGACACTGGTGGTAGAATTGGTGTTGGGATATTGGATGCCCGACACCCTAATATAGAAAGCTTTGTAAATCATGGTGCCTCAATTAAAATTTTGATAATAGAAAAAGCCCTCAATTTACAGACTAATTCTTTGGATAACTTCATCGGAAGGAAATACATTTATCACTAATGTTAATATTCTGTACAGCACTATGAACAGTGATTCCATTAAAGCCAAAATAAAAAGGAAGGAAGAATAATGTCAGAGAAGGTGGGATTTCCCAATATAAACATATGTACACTTAAAGGTCCCTTAAATCCCTTAAGAATACAGTCTCCATCTTTTAACTCTCTTCCTCCTTGACTTGATTTCTTCAAATTCTGTCCTTCCTGGAAGCCGGGATTGCAGCCTCTCAAGCCTGTGAAGTAGTATAGAGCCTGCCCTGAGGAATCTATGACTCAGAGGGAATTGTTCCTGCCCCTGCTCCAACAGGGGTCCAAACAAGTTTTATATCAGCTGACAACTGTTATGATGATGTTTGGTTCATGGAATGTAGCACTGGAGCACTGTCCTCCAGTTGTTCACCGCTTTGCTCGAGCGGGCACCAGTAACATCTCCATCGTGAGACTGCTGTTACTATTTTTGGCATATTGAATACGCCACAGCGAGCTTGACAGGCTCTGCTGTTCGGGCAGGATACTCTGAGTAATTTGCTGGGCTATCCGAGAGGGACGAAGGAATCGAACCCGGGCCTACCGCTATGCTATTGGGCCCGTCCTAGTGTACTCCACATACAATTCCTTGCTCTCTGACCCTAAACAACTATTACCTCTTTATAGTGACACTGTTTCAGATGTCACTGTTTCATCTACATAATGGGATCATAAGCTCCTTCAAAGGTAACACAAAAGTTGTGGAGCTGGGGACCTGATGATGGTACAGCAACTAGCACATTAGCCTTGCACATGCCCACACTGGGTTCGATACCCAGCATTTCATAGGTTTCCTGGAGCACCTCCAGGACTAGTTCCTGAGTGCAGAGCCAGGTGTAACTCCTTAGCACCGCCAGGTATGACCTCCAAAGTCAAAACAGTTTGAAAACCTTTATTTTGATGGGTTTTTTCCCTCTCAACAGGACGGAAAAATGCCAGAGACACCTGATACTGCAGCATCTCTCAATATTGGTGGGACACCCGAGGAACAGCCTGGTGTTCAGGAACAACCTAATGTGGAGGAACATCCTGGTGTTCAGGAACAACCTAATGTGGAGGAACATCCTGGTGTTCAGGAACAACCTAATGTGGAGGAACATCCTGATGTAGAGGAAAATCCTGGTGTCCAGTAAGTGGAAGCTTTGAATCAACACTGGTTACTAGCCATGTTATTTCATGTATGTTTCCTGAACATTTCAGCACCTGAACTCTTCACCTGCTATTAGAAAATAGGACTCATGAAGTTGTCTAATAAGGCCTCTTCTTTTTTTTTTCTTTTTAATTTTTATTAGTGAGACACCATGAGGTACAGTTGTAGACTTACAAATTTTTGTGCTTGGGTTTCAATTATAAAATGATCCATCCTTCCACCAGTGCCCATTTCCCACCACCACGGATCCCAGTATCCCTCCCACCCCCCACCAGGGCATTCATTCACTTTTGTTCTCTCTCTCCTATAGGGTGTTGTGGTTTGCAAAAGATAAGGCCTCTTCTTTAGATGAGTTGTAAGGCCTTCCAGGTGATATTTGTGATCAGTTACTTTGAAATTGATTCAGAAGTGAATGTTCTATCACATTGGATACAAACACATAGGTCCCACTTTTTGATAAAATTTCTTTAGAGAGGGGCTGGAGAGAGCTCAGTGGACTGAGCACATTTTTGCATACAGGAGGCTTGGGATCAAACTCCAGCACAGCACCCCATTGTCCCCAAGCACCAGGAAGAGCAGCCTCTAAGAGTAGTCCCTGGGAGGTGGGAGTTGTCCTTTAGCATCACCTATCAAGCGCTGAACAAAAAAGAAGTTTATTTGTAAAGAAATTAGATAGGATAGCCCAAAGGTCGAGTGTACCTGTGGCCCCCAAACCTAAAAAAGACCCATTCTGGAAAGAGCAATCAAAAGATAGGAGGAAAAGTCATTTTAATGCTGCTCTACAGATTGGTTTCACACAAATCTTTTCTTATAATGCATGTTAAGATCTGATAGTTATGCATGATCCTAAGGCACTTTTATAAATTTCAGGCAAGAAGAACAACATGACTCTAACATCACAGTGGATGGTAAAGTTGGATTATCAATGAATATCATAAATTGTTTCCTTTAACTATGGTTAAGTCTGTCAGTAAATTTGTAAAAATGTGAAGTGAATAAGCTAAATCAGTTAAATATATTCTGAAATGGTCATGTAATCTACTGGGGCTCCATCCTATTTCAGTACACATTTCATTTTTAATCTTTTGTAATGTATAGGAACTGACTGGCTATTCGTTCCATTTATTTCTAACTGTGAAATGACATTTTAACTTAGTAGTTTGTATCTCCAAAGGACTCAGGTGATTTTCTTCAAGCTATGTATCCCTTTTGTAAAAGGAAGTCCATGTCAATGTTATTTACCCTTATTTGAAGTGAGCATACATTTGATACATGGTGAATGCTGTGCTGACTTAATATAAAATCTGTGCAAAGGCATGGCATTCTTCTACTTTGGCACCATGACTCACAAAGCTGTTAAAAATTGATCCTCTATGCATATTTCCATGTCATCTGAAAAGAGTGATAATTAGACTTCCAGGTGGATCTCTTTGATTTTTTTTTGCTAGCTTAAATACTACTGGGGCTTTCAATACTATGTTGAATAACAGTGGAGAAAGTGGCATCCTTGCATTGTGTATGATGTCAGAGGGAAGCCTTTTAGGTTTTCACCATTGTGTGAAATACTGGCTGTAGTTTATTGTCAATGGTTGTTACTATCTTAAGGAAGTTTGCTTCTATGCCTGCTGTGTTGAGAATTTTTATCATGAGTGGGTGTTGGATTCATCAAAAGCTTTTTTATCCAGTAGTATAATCATACAGATGTCTCTGTATCAAACAATACAATCAATGTTATACACAATATCATATAATCAATGGAAATTGTTAAAAAATTTATTTTATTGCATATGACATTACTTTGCTTCCATTGAACACTCTTTTCATTCCTTACATGAGACCCAGTTAATTGTGGTGTATTGGTACTTACAACTGGTATGTTGTTGAATTCAGTTTGCTAAGATTTGTTATGGATTTTTAAATTGATGATCAATTGTGATATTCATCTGAAAATTTTTCAGGTCATATTTCTATCTGCTTTCAGTATCCATGTAATTTTGCTTTCCTAGAGATTTGCCTAGTCCTCTTTATTTCACATTTGAGAAGTTTGAGGAATATTAAGTATTCAATCTTTTTGAAAGGTATGCTAGAACTTACCCATGAACCTATCTAGACGAGTCTCCTCCTGGGGAGATTTGGAATGACCGTTTTAATTTCCTTGCTTGGAATTGGTCTGTTCTGTTTTTATATTTCTTCAGTATTGCCATTTGAGAGGTTTTATGATTCTAAAAAGCCACGCCTTTCTCCCTGGTTCTCCTGCGTGGCGGCATCTTCTGTAACCTGTATTTTTGTAGTTAGATGCTGCTTATATTGCCAGCTCTTGATTGTCTGAAAATGTATTTATCCCTCCCTCAAGTCTGACAGTTTTGCAAGATAGAAGGCTCTAGACTGGAGAGTCATTCAATGCTTTGAATATGTCACTCCCTTCTCCTATGGTTTCAGAGGAGAGATCTGTTGTGAATTTTCTTGCCTGTCTCTCAGTTGCCTTTGTGATGAGGATGGGTAAATCAAATGCAGGAAAGTCGGGTGGTAAGGCACTAAATGGGGCATGGTTCCTGAATGACATAGGGAAATAAGTCCCAGCTTCCCTCCAGTCACCTATGGAAAGCCAAGGCATGACAGGTTTTAGTGCCAAAACTATATTGTGTAAACAAATTCCAAGGAGTGAAACTTAGTTCACTCTCTTCCTAAAGTTAGCAATTTCCGGCCAGCCATCCCTGCTTTCCCCAAAAGGTCATGTTTTATGTCACTGAAATAATCCATAAATGTAAATATAGATGTCAAATCAAAATGATTCATAGTGATTTTCGAGTGTTTGACGCCTCCAGGCAGGTGAAAATAGAATTCCTTCATGACCACTAAGGCAAAAATAAAAACTCTTTTTTTATAGTACTATTCCCTGTAGTTGGCTGCGTGCAAGGCAAACACCCTACTACTATGCTATCTCCCTCCCCTCTTCACACCACCACCCTTCGCAAAGTCCCCTCCCATCCTCCACCACCCTTCCAGTCCCCCCCCACGCCCCCCACTCCAGCAACTCTCACCATCCGTCCCATCCGCGCCCCCACCCGGGACTCCGGCCCCGCTGCGTCCCGAGGTCGACCAGTTGAGCCACCCGGATCTTTTTATTTTAAAATATCAATTTACTTCTTGAATCACCGTGAGAAACAGTTACAAAGCTTTCGGGTTGAAATCTCAGTCCTACAACCAGTGCACCAGTGCCCATTTTCCTCCACCACCACTACCACCACTGAACACCGAAATCCCGTCTCTCTCTCTCTCTCCTCCCCCTCTTTCCTCTCTCCCTCTCTCCCTCCCCCTCTCCCTCTTCCTCCCTGGATCCCATTCTATATCGGCATCACTTTCGCATGTGCTCTCCTCCCGCTCGAGGTCCATCCCTGCGCAGACCTCGCCTCGCCTCGCCTGGGTCCGGTCGGGTCTGTCAGTCCCTCTGGCACTCGGATCTCCAGGCCGGCCGGCCGGTGACCCTGTCTTTCGAGCGACTGCCAACAACTGGCGCTCCCCTTCCCCCTTTCCTTCCTGAGCCTTTTTTTTTCTAGTTCTTCCTGCAGCCCTTCCCCCTCCCCCTTCCTGCACCTTTTTGCCCCCTCCTGGCCGCTTTTATATTTCTTCCCCACCCCCATCGGTGGGGGAGGGGGCGGCAGGGAGGCAGTATTCCAGGAGGGGGAGGAGCGGGGACAGACCTGTCCGGTACTGAAGCACAGCGGGAAGGCGTTGGCCTTGCATGCAGCGGGCTCCGTAGAGCCAGGTTCCATTCCTCTGCCCCTCTCAGAGAGCCAGGCAAGCTCCCCGTGAGGTATTCTATATGCCAAACCCAATAACAACAAGTCTCATGATGGAGACGTTACTGGGCCCGCTCGAGCAAATTGATGAACAACGGGAGGACCGTGACCGTGACTATTCCCTGTACTAGTTTTTACATCTAATATAAAATGAAAGCCAGGTGTTAAGCAGCAGTAACATTTTCATAGACCAGCACCAGCTTGTGGATTAATGGTTGAAAACCACTACTCTAGAAGAAATCGAATAGACTGAGACATTTGAATATCTCCACCCATTGTGGGAAAGAGGAAAAAGCAAACCGGGATGCTAGACAGCAAATAAGACACAGGAATCCCTTCTAATAAATCACGGTATGTCCTGCACGTGGGACATATATCAAAAGGGAATTTTCTTTCTTAGATTGCCCTATCTAGAGTTTATATACTTCTTATAGTTCGAAGAACACTAAACTTTTCATATATTTAAGCATTAATTTTCATATCAAGAAATAATTGAACTTTGTGTTTTTTTAAACCATTTCAGAAGGTTCTTCTTGCTGTTCCTCATTCTGTTGCTTGAAATGGTAAGATCATCTACCTTCTCTAAAAGTTCGATATATTAACTCTTAGTAGGTATATCATCTAACCACCTTATCCTTTAACATAGCCTGAGTGTATACATATGAAATGTGTAATTGACGATGTGGTAACATTTTTTTCCCTTTGATACTGGTCATTTAAAAAAAATTCGCTTCAAATTTGATCTCTAGACCATATACTCCATAGATACAACCATTGGCAGTGGTTCTCAAAGCTGGTTGTAGTTACATAGAATATGCAGACCAGGTAAGATCTGCTTGTTTGGGCAATTTTAAAAAATCTCTAAAGATTTGTGTTTGGCAGTAGAAGACTTTTGAGCCAATACATCTCCACCTGCATTGAAAAGAGAACCCAGAAAAAGAACTCAGGAGCAATCCGTCTTCAATGATTTAGGTAGAACTGAAGCACTTTTCTCCCGTTGTTCATGGATTTGCTCGAGTGGGCACCAGTAACGTCTCCATTGTGAGACTTGTTGTTACTGTGTTTGGCATATCAAATACCCCACAGGTAGCTTGCCAGGCTCTGCTGTGTGGGCAGGATACTCTCGGTCGCTTTCTGAGCTCTCTGAGATGGACAGAAGGATCGAACCCAGTTGGTTGTGTGCAAGGCAAACGCCCTAGCCGCTGCGCTATCGCACCAGCCCAAGAGAGTTTAGGTAACACCTGAGAACATGTTGGCAGTGACTATATGCCATTCTGTGTACTGACCGGGTTCTGACTTCAAAGGTGAATGCATATGTTGAAACTCATTGTACACCTAAGATAAAACATTGGAGTGGTTGAATTTAAATTGGACTATACATGTCTTATAAAATTTCAACTTTGCTCTGTTTGAATTTTTTTTCTAATGAACTATTCAAAACTTCTGTGTGGCAGTTGACTAGAAATATTTAGTGCACTGAACCATTGTACTGGAAAACATAAAGACCCTTGAATATAGCCACTAGAAACTGTGATTTTGTTGAAACCCATTTAATTGATTGACTAAAGATTGTGGTGCTTGATAATTACAGGCAGGGTGCTACTTTCCATGATGAACCTTATGGTTGTTCACCCACCTTGACCACTCAGAGAGAATTACTGCTGAGTAGTCCTGTTGAATTGAAGAGAGGCATCCAGAAACAGGACCGCCATTTATTTCTCTATGAGGATATACTTATTATCGCCAAAATCAAGTAAGTAGAATGCACAATGTAGTTCATATTATAAAACAGCATTACCACTAAACTGTTGTTCATATTATAAAACAGCATTACCATTACACTGGTTCTGAGCGATAGGAAGTCACATTTCTCTGGGCATTCTCTCCTCCTGCCTGTTTAAGTTTCAATTACTTTAGGAGTGTTCCTGACATAGCGAATTTGGTGACCTGACAAGGAGGTTTGACGACCGTGGTCCTAAGGAGTTGGAGTTGGGGAAGATGACGTAGATATTGTTAGAAATCTCTTCCATTGCTGACCTAAAGTAGATCATTTTCTCAGCCCCCGGAGACGATTCCTTGTGGTGACTCTACTTCAATCTAATTCTTTCTGACTTCTTTTCTCTTTCACTTTCATCTTGGGCTCTGCTTTTATGCTCTGTGAGTTTTTGTTTTTCATTATAGCCAAAATAGAAGAGAACACCATGTGAACCAAATCTCCAAAAAGAAACATGATTTTTCAATTTTATTTATTTAATTTTTATAATGTAGGAGCACTGCTATTTATCCAGCCATTGGTTAAGGTCACTGAATTGGGCATGAATTCCACATTACTTCTTTATTAAAAAAATTTTTTTAATTGTACAAGTTAGTTCACAATGTTTGATTACATTCAATTTTCAAGCACCAATCCCACCACCATTCCACCTTCCCTCCACCAAATTCGGGATGTTTCCGTCCCAAACCCCAATCCCTGTCACAAAACATAACTGAAGTAATATATTTTGTATTGTCTGTTATGAAGAACTGCTGAACATGCTTACAAAAAAGTGCTCATATAGGAAACAGTGTGAAGATTGTTTTATTTTGGCAGGAGCCATTAAGATATTCTTAGGATATTATTAACATTAATATATTGTAAAAGTTTGGGTGGTGTGAGCTTTGGTATACATCTCTGAAAATATGTATATATGCAGATTGTCTGATCTGTGGATATATTTTTTTCACTCTATTATTTGCTGCCAACTATCTGAATCCCATCGACTGTGGTGTGGTAATTATGGAAAATGGGTAGGGAGTGTTTTATAATTTGCTTTGTGGCCGCTTTCATGGTGGCACAGTCCAGGGATATATTTAGTCATATGTGAGGTTCGCCTGAGCATGTGGGGAGCAGCCTTGAGCATGGCGTCGGATAGGTTGTGGAAGTTTTTGGCTGCCAGAGCTGGGTCTCGTGGGGCAGGGAGGGCTTCCACCCGCGCCCCCTCTGGGGGACCCTGAATGGAAAACAGCCTGGTGCAGAGTCCTGTGGCATGGTTATCGGGGGCGCATGTCATGCTCCCTTTAGGGAGAAGCAGCCATGTGATCTGGACGGTGGCCGGTGATGAGATTATCTGGCACCGGCAGGAGGTGGCTTATGGTTGTGACTCCTTGGTGGCCTGAGACTGGGGCAACCGGGCAGAGGATCTCTGCTCCTGTTCCCTCTGAGCCCAGAGACCAAGGTCACAAAGTTCCCCATTACCTGGGTTCTGTAGGACTTCACTCATGCGTGAGGCTCGGCCTGAGCTCTTGGAGAGGGGCCTTGAGTGTGGCACAGGTTCCTGCCTACCTCTGCGCTACAGGCCCTAATTGCCTCTTTGGATCTCGTTTGAGATTTATGGGCCTCTAAAATAAGGCCAATAAATGAGGTGGTTTGTGGGTATGTCTCCCACATACCTAACTTTTGGCCGTTGAATTTCTTGGTAAACTTGGCCCCAGGTTGTTGGGGTCTGGCCAAAGGCACAACAGCAGTTTTGGGGTATCTGGAAGCCTAAAGGAAGGCACCATCAGGCACCATCATGCACTTGCCAGACATTTACAGGTTGACCTGCTGGCGGCACCGTACCCCCCAAAAAAGGGACTTTAAGTATGTTTTTCACCTACTTAATCATCTTGAAATGTAAGAATGTTAAAAATAAACTGATTTCCTTTCAAATCATACTTTCAAAACTGTTTTTGATCCAAATATATTGTTCAATATCTAGAAAAATCAAATTGCCATGTTACATCATTTCTCTACCATAATGTGCAAGCATGTGGGCTGATGCATCAACTATTTCAAGGATTACATTTGGCCTATGTTAAAATTTACTGTGCTTACTTCATGCTGGAGCGGTAGCACAGCAGGTAGGGCGTTCGCCTTACAAGCAGCCAACATGGCCGACCCAAGTTCGATTCCTCCGCCCCTCTCGGAGAGCCCGGCAAGCTACCGAGAGTATTCGATATGCCAGACACAGTAACAACAAAGTCTCCAATGGAGACGTTACTGGGCCCGCTCGAGCAAATCGACGATCAACGGGAGGGCCTTTACCTTTACCTTTTACTTCATGCTAATGAAAATAAGGATAAGGTTTTGGTTTGCCCCTAACATCTGGAAACTACGCTCTTATCACAAGTACAGAAACTCTCATCACATTGAAGAAATCACATAACAGGAAGTCCTATTTGGTTTTATCTTTTCAGGTACAATAACACTTATCAAATTAAATACAAAGTAAGACTGTCTGATCTGTGGATATCAACATGTACCGAAGAAGTTGAGGAGAGAAACTGTCATTCTGATAAAACATTTGTGTTAGGATGGCCCATAGTAAACTTCGTGGCAACATTTAGGTAAGAACTGTAGTTTCCCCTGTGTTTCCGTTCTTAGCTCCTAGGAATGTCCATTTTTCAGACCATTTTGAGGATAGACTAGAAGCAAATTTATTTTTTCAAAGATATTTTAATTGAATCACTATGAGATAGACCCTTACAAAGTTGTTCATGATTGAGTTGTAGTCATACAGCAACCCTCCACAGTGGGTCTCCATACAGACCCATCCCTCCATAGTGTACACTGGTCCCAGCACCAGTGTCCCCAGTTTCCCTCCCAACACCTCCCACCCACCCCACCCCATAGAGGCAGGCCTCTCTCCATCCCTCTCTCTTTCCCTGTCCCCCTTTCTCTTTCCTTCTCTTTCCCTTCCTCCCTCTCTCCCTGTCTCTCCCTCCCTCTCTCCTTTGGACATTGTGGATTACAACACACATACTGACAGGTGTATCCTGTTATCAGGTATCAGGTATATCCTGTTACCTACTTTGAGCACTCAGTTCTTGTCCAGCCTGCTCATTTCCAGCTATTCTTGCCATACTGGTCCCTTTGAAAAGCCTCATTCTACAAAGCACTTCATTCTGATAGTGCATGTAACCTGGAACAACTCTTTTGACACACTCTCATAGAATACTTGTATTCCTTTGATTCTCCTAAAGAGTTCTTACAATGTGAATTCAGGGGAGAATACGGGGAACTCTTGGAGTCATTTGTCTTCACCAGTGACTTTATAAGAGGACACAAGTGGTCACAAACCTGGCACTTTCCCACCAGCATGTCCTTCCCTTGAGTTTTGGATGTGGAACTTTCAAGTTGATCTTTTCAATGAACTGAGATAGAACTTCACTGAAGCATCTTAAAAAATAATTAGACTGGACAAACTGTACTGCTCAATGGACTAGAAGTCAGCTTTCGTAACAGGAACAAAAGTAATGCTACAAAATAATGGGTTACCCAAACTGTCTATCATGTTCTTCTTTGGGAACTAGGAAGATGTGAATATCAAAAGCAAGGTTCTTTCAGGGAATCAAGGTTACATTTACAGGACTCATTCCAATGCTGGGATGGGCTTGGAGAATTGATGTATAGAAAGTCTTGCTGCTTTCATGTTGAATGTGCTGAATGAGGGTTGTGGTTCATAAGTCAGTGCAAATTCAAGCCTGTGTTCTTGATCAGTTGCACACCCCAACTCATTCCAGCATTTGTTTTAGTGTTTGTTATATGCATACTACATTTTTCTTCAGGTACGGCATCTTGGGCCATACTGAAGGAGCTCAGGGGCTATTCTTTTTTTTTTTTTTCCCCTTTATTTTATTTTATTTTTTTTAAAGTTGTAGATTTACAATTTTTTGTGCTTTGGTTTCAATTATACAATGATCAGATACCCATCCCTCCACCAGTGCCCATTTTCCACCACCATGGATAATATCCCTCCCACCCCCATCCCCCCATCCCCCCGTCTCTGTGGCAGGGCAATCCCCTGTGTTCTCTCTCTCCTTTTGGGTGTTGTGGTCTGCAAAAGAGGCATTGAGTGGCAAACATGTTCAGTCCATAGTCTACTTTCGACATGCATCTCCCCTCCTGGGAGGATCCTCCAAACATCCTTTATTTGGTGCTCCCTTCTCTATCTGAATAGCCCTTTCCTCTAGGATACCCGGCTGGCCTCTAAGTTATGGAGTAATCCTCCTGGTGCTGATCTCAGCTATTCTTGGGTATTAATCTCATACTTCGTTACTTTATATCCCCCAGATGAATGCAATCTTTCTATGTCTATCCCTCTCTTTCTGACTCATTTCGCTTAGCATGATACTTTCCATATTGTACCACTTGTATGTAAATTTCATGACTTCATCTTTTCTAAGAGCTACATAGTACTCCATTGTGTAGATGTACCAAAGTTTCTTTAACCAGTCATCTGTTCTTGGGCATTCAGGTTTCTTCCAGTTCCTGGCTATTGTAAAGAGGGCTGCAATGAACAAACAAGTGCAGATGTCACTTCGACTATACATTTTTGCCTCTCTGGGATATATTCCCAGGAGTGGTATTGCTGGGTCAAATGGGAGCTCAATTTCTAATTTTTTGAGAATCGTCCATACTGTTTTCCAGAAGGGCTGAACCAGTGGACATTCCCACCAACAGTGAAGGAGTGTCCCCTTCTCGCCACATCCACGCCAGCATCGGTTGCTTTTGTTCTTTTGAATGTGGGCCAGTCTCTGAGGTGTGAGATGGTATCTCATTGTGGTTTTGATCTGCATCTCCCTGATGATTAATGATGTAGAGCATTTTCTCATGTGCTTTTTTGCCATTCGGATTTCTTCTTTGAGAAAGTTTCTGTTCATTTCATTGCTCAGGGGCTATTCTTGACAAAAACCCAGTCTCATCTGGACGGAAGAACCATAATGCAGAGAGGTTCACTGCCACCACTGGGATGTGAGGGGGGAATCTTTCAAGGGAGAGTAGGGAAAGGGTAGCTCCAAAAAATTATCTATATACTAGACATTGTCCTCACAAGGTACACTCACAGTCCTTGGAAACAAAAGTCAAAGAACTAGACTGCTGCCTGCCAAGGTGAGAAAGGTTGATAGCAGTTGTTATTGCTAGTAGCTCCGTTGGTGAAAGCCAAATGAAATGAATTTAAAGATTAGAAATCTTAGCAAAAGTAGAAAACATTTATTTCAAAGATCCAAATGAGATTTTCAGAGTTGAAACTACAATGTCTTAGTTTTTGGTGGTTGGACTCCTAATCCTTGGGTCCTTTACAATATGTTTTGAGTTCTGTGTATTTAAAACCTCTTTCATCTGATAATATAAATGAATAAATAAATAAATAATATGTACTCTATCATTTTAAAAAGGAAAAAGTCATCTGTGTAGGCTGAGTGTAGAATGAAAATAAAAGAGGAAATACCCACTGAATTTAAAGATAACATCAAAACAAAGTGCCTAATAATAGAAAGAAATTTAAGTAACAGATACTTGTTGGAAACTGCCAAAAGACATAATAGACTTCTGGTTCAAACTCCTGAAAGATGAGAGGAAGGATAGGAGGCAATAAACATTTGAAGAAATAATGGTTAAAACCCTCCCAATTTTGGTAGAACTTAACCAGGTTGTTTCAGTTAGCTCTGTGAACTCCTAAAAGGAGAGTAAACATTTGACACACTGCTTTAGATCAAATATGACCAAAAAAAACGTACTCCATGGAAAGGAACACTCATTCCCATCACAATGAACTTGTCATCAGAATCTGTGGCCATCAGAATACTGTGGAATGCCCTCTCTAGAGTACTGAAAGAAAAATCTTTCACCCTGTAATACCACAGCCAGGAAAAATAACCTTCAAAACCGGATAGTAGAATATTTTTCTAAAGCTGCAAGAACTTTTTATCATTAAACCTATTTGACAAAAAAAAAAAATACTGATGAAACTTTTCTTCCGGAAGTGAAATCCCAGAGGGAAAACTTGAGTGCACACGAAAAGGTGAAGAACATCAGAAATGGGATGGGGGAATCTGGCTGACAGCTGAAGAAGCAGCCTCTCCAACTAGTGGCACTCTATTGTCCAAATATAAAGAAACAAATAAGAAAAGACTAATGATGACTAACAAAGTTGGAAAAAAACTGACATATGGATGAGGAATTTCCTCTCCGTTGAATCTAATTTGGCAAGGAGTAAACGATCAATATGGACTTAGACTTGGGATAGAGATAAAAGATATCTCCTCTTTAGAAAAGGCTTTCAAGGTAGTTCTGATGGCTCTCACCACTTGTCCTCTTGATTCACAAACCTGAGACCTGTGCCTACAAGGAAAAAGGCACTGCACTTGCTTCATAGAGAAGGATAGTAAAAACGGGAGCACTGTTTGAGAGATATAGGAAATACATGAAATGATATATCTACAAAACTCATCAGAAATATTTCAATACCTAATAAGACCTTTATTCCACACACTCAGTAACACAAGAAAAACCTGTTCTTGTAGATCAGATTAAAATTGACTTTGAGCCTTCAGTTTGCCAAACTGGTAAATTTCTAATTCTCTTTTTTACCGGGGCACTTGTTTTCCTTGGGGTAGAATGACAGAGAAGTTGGGGATTGGGGCTGTAGAACTAGTACAGGAATTAAGGTGCTTACCTTGGATATACCCCAGTAGATCAAAGTATTGCATATGGCCCCCTAACTACTCTCAGAAGAGAAGGAGGAGCATGAGGAGAAGGAGGAGGAGGAAGTACAGCAGGAGGAGGAGAGGGAGTAGGTGGTGGAGGAGGAGGGAGCGGAGGAGGACGAGGGGAAGATGAATAAGTTGGTAATGTCTTCAAAGTATATCAAAATTTTCTGACAACTAGTCTATCTAGTCTGTGGCTGACAATATCTCCTTCTGCGCCCAGTTGTTTCTTCCCAGTTACTCTGGACACTGGCCACACATGGGTGCAGGTATATGCTGATAAAAATATGCACATATACATCTTTGGTACCTAGGAAGCAGCCTCTCCTAATATCTGAGAGAACCTTTTCTTGGGGGGATCTTTGTTCCTTAGACACTTCAACATATGACTACGTTCAGACCCCAGCACTGCATGATCCACTGACACTGCTGGGTGTCCCATTCCCTCCACTTTGCACCAAGAAAAATCAAAGGAAGTAACAGTGACTTCAGGAAAAAAAAAAACAATAGTGATTTTAGTTTTCATTGAACTTAACCAGATGATTCAGATGAAGATTGTCTCCTTTGAGTGTAATTAAATCACAGATTTTTTATATGAAAAATCAGTTTGTTTTTCTAACAATAGATTTCAGATCCAATTTACTTGCCCCTCAGTGGGCCAAGTTTCACACGGGTTTTATTTGGGGAGGTGAGCCAGGGGCTGCTCGCAGTGATACTCAGCCAGACGGCCAAGTGACTGGGTGCTCAGCCCCAGCAGTTCTGGGAGACACCAGGGCTGACCCACCAGGCCGTGGTCACAGATGACATGTGGTGCCAGGAAACTGAACCGAGGGCCTTGCTAAGGCAATCATGAACCTCTGAACTGTCTTTCCAACCTGCTTTCATCTTTCGAAGTTTCAGTGAAGCGTACCTTTTCTTTTTTTTTTTTTTTTTTTGCTTTTTGGGTCACACCCGGCGATACTCAGGGGTTACCCCAGCGATACTCAGGGGTTACTCCTGGCTCATGCACTCAGGAATGACTACTGGCGGTGCCCGGGGACCATATGGGATGCTGGGAATCGAACCTGGGTCGGCCATGTTGGCTGCATGCAAGGCATGCCCTACCTGCTGTGCTATCGCTCCAGCTCTGAAGCATACATTTTATTTGGCACTTGATGCTACCAAACACTGAACTAAGTGGCCAGTTTGACAGCTAGCGGCATGAGGCTTCACGTTATTATGCCATTCTCACCATGATCATAAAGTTTGCAAAATTTTTAAATGACAAATCAAATTCTTACTCCACTATTAGAGCTATTTCCCATTGGGACAATGCCACTTGTCAAAGAGCAGCTAAGTCAAAAAAGTGGGCCTGGGGGCTGGAGCAATAGCACAGCGGGTAGGGCGTTTGCCTTGCCACGCAACCAAACGGGTTCGATTCCCAGCATCCCATATGGTTCCCCAAGCACCTCCGGGAGTGACTCCTGAGTGCAGAGCCAGGAGTAACTCCTGTGCAGTGCCGGTTGTGATCGCCCCCGCCCCCCCACACACACAAAGTGGGCCTGTCTTGAATCTTCCCAAGAGGGGTGGAAAAACAGGACTGAAAAATTTTTCCTGAGAGGAAACTTCTCCAGACTGAGACCAAGATGGCAATAGGACACAGTCCATAAGGAGCTTCAAACTGTTAATAGCACATCTCCATTGATAATCTTCAGTATAGGTTTGTAGAAGGAGTTTATCGTTTCATTTGAATTCTTTTTATTTTCAAATTCAATAGGGGATTAACTGTTCTATCCCATTTTCATTGATTACAGATCTGCAGATGAGAAGGAAATTTGGCTTATCATGTTGCAAAGGTATTTTACAGTAGACATTTTAATCTTTAAGTGATAGTTAAATCATTGAATTATTTTCTACAGAGATCCATCCAAAATGTTTCCCCTTTCCTTCCTAAAAATGTTTCATTTGTCCTCCAAATGAGCGGTGGAGTCTGTAGACTACTACTTAGTGTAAATAATGTTCTCATGTTCCATGGATGTCTTACTTTCTTATTTTTATTTATTTTTTATTTGTTTATTTTTTGCTTTTTGGGTCACACCCTGCGATGCTCAGGATTTCTCCTGGCTTTGCACTCCGGAATGACTCCTGGCGGTGCTTGGGGGACTATATGGGATGCGGAGAATCGAACCCGGGTCGGACGCATGCAAGGCAAACGCCCTACCCGCTGTGCTCTCTCCAGCTCCAATGTCTTACTTTCTAGGGATGAGAACACTGAAGTTTGCTTAGATCATTTTAGACATAAATAGTACTCTCTGCCATCCATTTCCATACTTCCAACCTCCTCTTGGAGCGAAACTTTTCTGCAAAAGCTTGTGTTAAAGTTTCTTTTCCAAATATGGAAAGTTTCCTGCTGAGTACCTCAAAAAGAAAGAATGCTCTGTACCTTGGAGCAGACAGACTCAAAGGATTCTTTTTATGTCTTCGGCCCATAGCTCCTTGCTCCTCCTCCCCTCTCTCCCTTTCCAGTTATCTTGGGAGAATTGAGATTTAGACTCCAGTCAAGAAGGAAAAGGCCATTGTTTTGGTTCTGTCTTGTCAAGTATTGTATGGCTCACCTGTCTTTATAAGCCAGATTCTGGGCTTCTGAAAAAGATAGGCAGACAGGAAGGAGAAACCATCACCTGGAGCTGCCTTCACATGATTATGCTTCTCAGATTTCACTTGAATGAACGGATCTCCTGCTCTTGTTTTGTTCCCATGTCCGATGCCCTAAGAATTATCAAAAATTCTCTCAGCCCGTAATGTCATCTGACTTTGCTGAACCTTACCGTGAGTTTTTAATA
This sequence comes from Sorex fumeus, assembly GCF_029834395.1. Taxonomy (NCBI): domain Eukaryota; kingdom Metazoa; phylum Chordata; class Mammalia; order Eulipotyphla; family Soricidae; genus Sorex; species Sorex fumeus. Next base: position 13,936 of record NW_026606371.1, on the reverse strand, counting down.
GTAAATACATATACTGAAAACATTAGTCAAATAGATAAACTGATAATAAATTATTAGAAGAAAACTGACTCCGTGTTGAATTTGATTAGATATATCGACATTGAAAAGGAAAAAGATTTTCCGAAGGTTCTTTCATTGAAGTTAATCACCAAGAATATTGATAACTGCGCAAAAGTAAGTGTTTTCTAAGCCAGGAAACGCAATTCCAAGGGCCATAACGATCTAAAGAGAGACAGGCAGTGTATGCACTATGGCAGGCTGGGCATCCAGAACTAGTATTGTGGGAAAATGAGCTTCCTGGGGAGAAGGGTGTCACTGTCTATAGGAAATGTACACTGTAGAGCAAATGAAGGAAGCAAAAGTCCTGGTAAGCACAGAATTTCATATTGCCATGAGGAAAGAATATTGCTTGTCAGATATCCTTTTCCCCCCTCTGGCACTCACATTTCCCTGGATCCTTGGGAAAGCAGTTGCAGCAGTTGGAATATGGCCATTTGCACAATTTTTTTCCAACTTGTCCAAGCTTAAGTTCGAGATTTTTTGAACTGGTTGGTTTTCCGGTTTGGGGTGTTTTTGTTTGTTAGTTTGTTTATTCGTTTTTAAAATCTTGGTTTATTCATTATTTAAAAATAGATGGAGTGGGACAGACGACATTTTTAAGGGATTAGCGTGCTGCTACGTCACAATGACCAAATATAATTTTAGACTTTAATCCTCAGATATTATGGGTGATTTAAGAACTGAAATATAGTACAAGTGCCCAGGGGTTATGAACAGGACGCGTAATGAAAGATTAGGAATATTTTCTTGATATAAAGGCTGTAATAACACATCTCCAAGTCATATAGAATAGTTTGGTGTGAAAATAGATTAAAACAGTTAAGTTTTAGCCCAAAGGAGTAGTTATGCCACTGTTCAGGCTTAAATACTTGGCAGCACTGCTTATGAGAAATACTCAAATGTTTATGGCAAGAGACTACAGAGGTCTGTCCTGTAGCAAGCAAAAACTCACACCAAGAAAGCACATTTTTCTGTAGATTTTCATTCCATTTCTGTGGCTGCTGTTACATTCAGTCATTGGAGACCAGTCAGAGTTCTTGCACTTTTTGAATACTTCCATTTTTTTCCTCTCAGGCACCGCAATTTAAGACATTGCTAATGTCAGAGTTTCATACAGAAAACATTCTAACACTGTAGCCTCCACCATGTGTCCGTGCCCACCCACCAAGCCTATCTACCTTTTGCAGTGTGTGGAAAATGGTTGCTTTGGGGGTGGGGGGAGGATGAATGTCCCACTCTTATTTTGGAAGACAAGAAATGTGGTCCGGTTGACTGTACCATTGGTACCTGGTGAATTGAACGCAAGAACTAACACACATCTGAGTTGATTCTTGGTGAGAGTTTTCATTCAAGGATTCGTGCTTCCAGAAGTCGTCATTCCCATAAAGCAGGAATGCATGCAAAAGGAGCTTTATTCCTCCTGGCCTGTAGGTTTTCAGTCTGACAACTGGCTTCTACTGGATGGAAAAGAATAGAGATTTTCTCCTTAGTTTAACTTACTGACCAAAGAGCTCTGTCCACTGCTAAAATTTCCTTTGTTTTATCTACAGGAAAGCCATGCTGGGAAAAATCCACAGCTTCTAGTTACTCATTTGAATCTATGTGCTCAGTGTTAAGAAAGACATTACTTTAGAAATTATGAGATTCCAGGGGGGCAGGGATATGGACCGGGAGTCAGAATGTGTAAGCCTCTGGGTTCCAGAGGCCCGCACTGCAAAAATAAAAAGAAAGAAACCAGGCACTTTGTCAGTGATAACTAGAATTAGGGGATAGAATTGAGAGAATATAGGAGGGTTTCCTTGACATGGTTTTCAGACTTTAAAAAGGTGGAAGCATCTCATGAAATGAAAGCTCAAGTTGAGTCCAACTTAGAACTCGACTTTGCCATTCTGGGAAAACAAGCACTGGTTAGTTAGGTAAGTTTAGTCCTCTGTTGGGTACTGAGAAAATAAGAGTCTGTCTTAAGGCTAAAAGCATTTGAATTCAGTCATCTCCAAAGACAATATATCATAGCACGTAATTGGCTTCTAGAGAAATATTTTTTTCTTTTTTTTTCCCTTTTTTTATTAGTGAAACACCATGAGGTACAGTTATAGACTTACAAATTTTGTGCTTGGGTTTCAGTTATACAATGATCAAGTACCCATCCCTCCACCAGTGCCCATCATCCACCACCACGGGTCCCAGAATCCCCCCACCCCTTAAACCCCGTTCCACCCTGCCTCTGTGGCAGGTCATTCCCCCTTGTTCTCTCTCTCTTCTTTTGGGTACTGTGTTTTGCAAGAGAGGCATTGAGTGGCAATCATGTTTGGTTTATAGACTACTTTTAGCATGCTTCTCCCACCCTGGGAGGGTCCTCACAACACCCTTTATTTGGTGCTCTCTTCTCTTAATCAGTGATGGGAAAGTGAAGAATCATGAGTAGATTTCACTTAGCCTAAAGGCTCTTTTATTCTTTTGGCTCTTATACTTTGTTTCCATTGATGCTGCCTGTTTGCTTCCTTTCTACCAGCAGGGACAAGGCCCTAATTGCTCATTTATCTTACAATTATCTTTAAACACTGAGCATTTAGAAAGCCCTGCATTTGATTCCTAGCACTTTATGGCCACACAAGCCTGCCAGCTTTGGCTGCGATTAAAAAAAATTGTTTCTCATAGACAAGAAAGCTACGGCATAGGATAGATTTTTATGATAAATTTTTTATGAGAAAAATGATAGATTTTTATGATAAAAACATTGTAAAAGTCAATGTTTTATAATTGAGTCATCTCTATAAATATCCTAATCTCCTAATTTCTCAATACAGTTTAGCATAGACTATTTGTCTGTGCTCGGTGACATCGTTTGGAATGATTCTTAAGTCTCTAAAAGTTTCTTCTCAATTGCTAGACCTGAGATTTTGAGATGCCCCCCTCCGTAAGAAATTCAAATATGAAATTTTCAGTAGCCAACAGTGCCAGATATGTAGAAAGTGCCTAAAAACAAAAACCAGTGAGACCTAAAAGTTCTAACCTGAAGGTCTTTGTAGCCAGTTGTTATTCTTATCTTACCTAAGCTGAATTTCTACCAGGTGTAGAACCAACACCCGGTGGGAATAGTACTGAGAATACAGGGTTTTTTTTTTTTTGTTTGTTTTGTTCTTAAATTACACACTGCACTATGTAAATACAAATACAGTAATGATGCAGAGTACCAATGTCCCTGTGGTGCCGGGAGAGTGTGTTCCAGACACTCCCTCTGAAAATAATAGTTTTCTGCTTCTTAGAGCCTTATTGGGTTAGCCATATTGATACTGTATTATAGTGTATCATAGTCAATGGGCAAAAAATAATTTGTAGAAAAATTTGTTTTCTGTTTACCTGTTTTACCAGCAACTGAAGTCAACATATGCCTTTGAATAATCACTTGGCAATGATTTGTTCATCTGTGACAACGTCTTTATAGTTCTTTTCCTGTTTTTTTTTTCTGTAGTTCAAAATTTTGAATGTTAAGAACTCTGAGAATGTCATCGACGTCATCAAGACCTCCCTCTCAGAATTAGGATTAATAGTAAGTTTCTCTGCTAGGTACTTTGAATTAAGAACAAACTTTGACACCGTAGATTCTTGTTAAGATCATCTCTTCAAGAAGACTTACTAGAGATGCAAGTAATATCCCTCAAGATAAAGAAAAAGGGACATGAAGCTTTTAATATTACCTTAAGATTGTTTAATATTCTCTCATTGGGATTATGTGCAAATCAAAAAGAGATTAAGCTATCTATTATTTGAGTGATAATATATTGATATTGTATATGCTATAAACATGCACGGTTAGGTGCATTGATACAGGTTAGGTTTTCAGTCTAGTTTCAACCTCCTGTCTCCCTTGCTACTTGTTCAATACTTGCCGAATTCTTTCCCAGTCTCCTCCTCTGGTTGTTCTCACTCACCTACTCAATCAAGGGGATGTTTCTGGATTTGCTGTGTAGTAGAGCTGTAAGGACCAGATAGCTACTGGAGTCACTCGCTGCAGCGGGTGAAATGGCTGATGCCTATCATGAATTACTAAATGCAAAAGAAAAGCTTCCTGTGGTGAATTTAAGGAGCATTAGTATACACACCACATATTCCCCTGTGGCGTTTTTTGTTTCTTGTTTCTTGGGGTTGTTTTGTTGATTACTGGAAAAGATTGGAATGTTTGAGGATGGGTGACAGGAAAGAGCTGGGAAAATAGTCATCTCCAACCTACAAGTATAGAAATGCCACCACAGAGTTGATCCTTATGTTAGAGGCAGTGACTTTCAGAAGGATGCAAATAAAAGACAGCACTGCTCCACCACTAGTTCTTGAGTGAGTATCTTTCTAAGTGCCTAGACAGTGTTGTTACATGTTTAATAGACCCTCACCTGAAGTTTTCTTGTAGAACAAATGAAGAAGGAGGGGACAAACAAAATTTGGAATGGGACATTTCATTTATTACATTGAATATGAATATGTTTCATGTGTACAAAATGTAGCAATATGACCTGAGCATCTGGGCAAGCATCTAAACCACTGTGCTATCTCTCTGGCCCCTCTGCTTTGATTATTAGACAGATCATAATTACAGGTTGGAAGCACGTGAATGATTTAAGAGGAAACAAGGGAGATTCAACTATTCTCATGTTCTTAATTTTGCTTTCATTTTCACAGTTATCAATCTTTGACGTTAGAAACATCCTACTACATGTAATTCAGAAGATTGATGAATATTACTTTAAAATTCATTTGAAATTTAGGCTATTTGGTTTTACTGTTCTTAGGCATTCTTGTTTTCAAACACTACAAGATAACAAAGGGGTTGATTAGCTGTTCTTCTTATTTGCAGTAATAATTTGGGGGGGGGATAGATAGAAGCAAAAATTATATATTGGGAGGTGGAAAGGATGGAATTCTCCATAACCAATATCTTCTATCTTTTCATCAAAGGGAAAGGTAAGGATATTCAGTACTACCTGTCTGTTCAAATGTCACTGAAGATACTGTTTGCTTGATCCTATCAGAGGATACAGCCAAGTTGGCTTAAATTTATACCTTTCATTTCTGAGTTTGAATATTGTTGTATTATAATTCTGTTAGTGAATAGTTTCAGTTTTTATCAGGACTGAGCCTTTTCTCTATATAGAAGGTTTGCCCTTTCTGCGCTCAAGAGGGGATTTGTCCCAAATGAAACGAGTGTAGACATTGTGCCAGATATCTTTTTTCTCAGAGCTTCATGGTCATTCTCCATCTGCTAAGAAGCAGCTGAGGCTACTCAGCAGCATCTAACATATTCAGGTCTCTACACAAACATAGCATGTCTGAGGCTCCATGGATAAGAGCTTGTGTTTGCAGGGGCTTGTTGGAGATGAAATCCAATATTCTCAGACACAACTAGACAGGGACAGACAAGTGAGGGCACTACAAATGACCTCTTTAGAAAACCAAGGCATTTCTTTATTGAAAAATGTATGTGATGTCGTGGGTTTTTTCGTCTGCCACTGGGAGTAGAGAGGTCCTGATGATATTGCAGGTCATGCACCCCTAGTCATCACTAAGGGGAAAATGAAAATAGACCCTGGGTCCTAACAAAAGCACTGCATAAAGGTTGTAGAAATCAGTGCTGTTCGCTTTACAAAGGCAAAATCTTTAACCCCCTTCAGTCCCCCTCAGGAACCTAACTGGCATTAATACACTGTCCTCTGTGTGTGTGTGTGTGTAGGAAGCATATAAATAGCTTTATTCATTTAGCAATAGGAGGGGTTTCTATTTTGTCTCCAAGGGCACTGAAAGGGATTATCAATTGTGGATTCAAACTGGAAAACTGGCAGCACCATATCTTCTAGTAGGTGAGTTTCTGAAAATTTGATAAGATGGATATGTTTTCCTAACTTCTGAGAGCCAGAATTGGCCAGAAAGTTTAACTACTAAATATTAAGCATTTCCAGAGTGGCAGTCACAAGTACCTAATAGTAGAGTTGGGAAGAATAGTGTGGATTTTTCTCTTCAATTCTCAAAAGCAGAACTAGTTTACCAAACTTTAAAAAAAAATCTGTCAGCAGTATGTATTATTTAATTTCGCCTACACATTTGTCTTTCCTATACAGTTCTTGAATTCTTTTTCCTTATAAGATTAGGCTACCTATTAAGGTTTGCTAGTTTGACCCCCACATGGTAAGTAGGTAAGGTCTACTAAATCATAGATTGGAGATCGAGAGATCCCAAGAATTTTCTGAAGAGTTGGTATAGCTTAACATCAAAGGAGAAACAGGACTGCCTGGAAATACTGTATTTCTATGCCAACACAGGAAACGTGCATTCCAAGCAACATTGTCTCTTTCTTTGCCCTTCTTTCCCTTGCCCACTTAAAACGGCTTTGGCGGAGTCCCTCTGTGGGTAGACCGAGGGCCAGGAATAGATCCTAGCCCGTTGCAGTGTGCAGCACCAGCGCCAGGACCACTCAGCCGTAAGTCTCCATTGTGGTTTTTCTCTGTGTAGGTCATGAGATACCGTACAATATCCAAATGAGCCATGTCAGAAGCAACCTTGGCATCGTGGTACCGACGACTGAGGACATAACTTTCATCCAGCCACCACTCTTCACAAGAGCACACCTTCGTCCAAGGTCAAGATGCCAGTTTATTTTGAAACCCACCCCCAGGACTCCTGCATTGACCAGAAATGGTGAGTAGCTGCTCCTCTGCACAGTCCTGCTGCGTTTTGATGCCAAAGGTTTCGTTCCTGAAAACAGTACCGAGATCCACACTTGCAGTCGGATGAGATGGTTGTTGAATTTTCCGAAAGCAAAGACAGTTTTAGGAGGTGGTCATTACGGAAATTCTTGTCTTTCTACATTATTCATTGCTCTTAAACTGTAGGCACATTACAGCGTTGGAGGCTCCATTGAGCGATACAGGTGTGCAGTGCCTTCTTTCTAGCATGGGACATTGCACTGTGTGTTTCTCAAAATAGTCCCATCTTCACAAAAGGTAGTTTGAGAGGGTCATCCCCTACCTGCATTCTGGGTCAGATGATTTCCATAGAACTCTCTTTTGGGTCCATTCATCTAACATGCATTCCCTAGAAACATAGCCATCTCCTACCTATGCCATCAAGAAAAAGAACTCTAGATGATAAAGTGACATTAAATGGAGGGGGTCCCAAGTGTGAGCTTTGAAGTCTTTAGTCTGAAAAGGAGATTGATCTGGTTTAATTTTCCTGTTATGAATACAAACCAGGTGTCTGTATTTGCAATACAAACAAAAGAATCATTGGGATAGTGAAAAGTCCATGCTGAATTTCCATGGTTGTCTTTTGTCAATGTGAACCGACTGAGGGACCCAGAAGTAACTCTCTTATATATCTACTGCACACACCCTCACCCTATTTTCCTGATTTCTTTTGGCCACTCCTGACTCTGCCCTCAGGTACTGAATGTGGGTTGGCCATGTGTGTGCAAGACAAATGCCCTACCTGCTGTACTATCTCTCGAGCCTCTAAAAAATTTGAGGTAACAGTGCTTTTCAGGAAACTTGAACATCACATGCCAAATGATACATACAAATAGACAGATATGCATATTAGGAAATGTCTCAGGAACTCTGCTGAGACCATCCATATTTCATTTGCTTTTTTTCCAACTGAGATTTATTCTGAGAAACCTTGTCTCACAGGTGGTTGAATACATAAATTACCACAAACAATACTCTTTTCCCCACTTCAAGGAAGTAGTCAAGACTTTGTGAAAACTTTCAGTCACATCAGTCACAGTTTTAAAAGCAAGACAGCTTTATTTAGTATCTGGCAGCAAGACAGATAGGAGAAGTTATTTGAATATATAAAATGAACTAGACAGACTGACCAACAGTTGAACTGGCAAAAACAAAAGACTGATTACTCAACATTTTTATCTGTGACTTAAGTAGGGAGAGTTGTATTGGACTTTATTTATGTCTTTAATTTACTTTTCAATAAAGTGGTTTGGGATAATTTGTTACATTACATATTCTAGCACCGATCCCACCACTATTGTACCTTCCCACCACCATTCTTTCCAATTGTCCCAACCACCCCTCAAGCCTGCCCCTAGATCAGAGCCTGAGTTATTGATTTTCTATGGCTTGTTATCAATAATTTGCTACAAACCGTCAAAAGATGTTCCTGTAGAAGAAAGTATGTGAAGATTATTGTAGCTCATCATGGAGCCCTTAGGCCCTTGTAGAAATGGTTACTAACATGCTCTTACAGGTTAAGCCTTGAGGAAGTCATGATATCTTGTTCATAAGCATAGGTTGCCTTGTACTTTCCATCCCATCCAATGTGGTGTGCTCCTCCTTATTTATCAGTGATGTGAGTTTGAGATGTTGTTCTAAGAATTCTAAAATTCTGAATGGGCTGAACCATCAGAACATATCTTTTAACTGGGCTGAAGTCACTTTTATTTTAAAGTGACTCTTTTTGGATCAGAACCCTGAGGTGTTTTTTTTTTTCCCAGACAAATCTGGAATTGAGCTGAGAGCTACCTGGAATGGAATGATCTAATGTAGCTCTTGAGATTCTAACCTAAATTGAATTCCCAGTTTGAGGTTCACATTGACTCCTCTGTGTGAGCCTCAGGGATCAACAGGAACTGACCTACTTCGTTAGGTCGTGACATTTGTGATGAAGTTCTTCCCCTGCATGTTTGCGCTGACCTTGGCATCTCTTTTTTGATGGATTCAACTGTTTCTGTTACCTAAGGAAGCCTGTCCTTTACTTTGAGAAATGCAGTGCCAAAACTCTACACTTGGTTGATTTCTCCAAAATAGGGAAATACCCAAACTTTAGTTTCAGTGATGAAAAGGCTAGCAAACAAAGACTTGTATAGAACATTTTTTCTCTTTGAACATCACCTGGAATTGAAAGTGTCAATGAAGTGAAGTCAATTCAACTAACTCGTACTGATCTTCTTCCCTAAACTCAGGCCACAGAAATGTTCTGCGACAAAGATCTGTTCTAAACTGGTCATTTTGGAGAAGGCCTAACACACAGTTGGATGATGGATCAGATTCTACGACAGGAAAACTGTTTGGTATCTCTTTGCCAAACATCTGCGAAAATGGCAACTTACCAACACCGATTCTTGTGAGTTCTGTTTTGTCCTGTAACACTAACTGCCCCAGGCGCCATGGAATCTCATCAATGGCCAAGACACAGTGGCCATAAACTAAAGCTCCCAGGAGCGAACAAGACAGATTTTCCTGGACATTATTTTCTATTCATAACAAGCAATACAAAACAAATTGTCTAGCATTGCCTTTTCGGCAGGTTTCAGTGGTGGTGGGACTGGTGTCAAAATATTGAATGTAACCAAATTAGAGAGAGAGAGAGAGTGGAGGAAATTGTCTGCCACATTGGCTGGGGAAGGGGGTAGGGGAATATAGGATATTTTGGTGGTGAAAAAATGTGCACTGGTGAAAGGATGGGTGTTTGATGATTGTATTACCAAAGTTCAAACATGAAAGTTTTGTAACTATCTCATGGTGAATCAATAAAAAGGGAGAAAAAAATAAAATAATAAAATAAAATAAACATTCTGAATGCAAAAAAAGTAATGTGGACTTCATGCCCAATTCAATCAGCTTAATCAATGGCTGAGTAAATAGTCCTACTCCGATATTTAAAAAAAAAAAAAAACAAGAAGGGGAAGTCTGTCAAAGGAGAGCTTTGATGGAAAACTCTTCCCAAATAGAAGGACGATAGATAACCACATGCCTGCCAGTATCATCATCAGTAACTTAAAGGATACAAAACCCAATTGAACTCTATCAGAATTCTAGAAAGGTTTTGATCATCTGGTCTACTAGTGTTAGTAAACATCACATAAGCCTGCTCAGATCAATTAGAATTTGCCTTTTAGATAGAGAATCCACAACATCTCCACACCCTGTTCCTTGAACTCAAAAAGTATTCTGAAAGCCAGTTTCACATTAGAAGCAGAGAATAGTTTGGAGAAGACTCTTTCATGGGTTTTATAAGTATTTCGATTCTTGGCACATTTGGTTACCATTCATCAATGGAGTGGCTCAGAAGATAGGCTCCAGTTCATGAGTTTCCTCCTTACATGAATATGGTATGTGCCATTGCAACGTAGGAAATACTAGTCGAGCCACTTTTTAGCACAAATTTAGGGAGTAGTTCTCTTCCTACTTTAGATTACAATGCTGGGGTTCTAGTATCAGGTATTGCTATAACTAGGTTCCAGAGTCCCATGGGTGCTTGTCTCTTCCTTCAAGCAGAGGACAGAGCAGGAAAGAGAAATTCAAACGGTATTCCGAGGGAATGTAGTAGAGAAAGCTTCCACCAGAGGAGAGTGTTGAGTTTTTTGCAGCAGGAAGTAAACACACACTGTCTGTGGCACTGTGGCACTGTCCTCCCATTGTTCATCGATTTGCTCGAGCAGGCACGACACAAGTGGAATGACATATGAAACGGAAAAAAGAAAAGCAAGTGGAGAAATTTGGCAGAAATATTTTTATATTTGGAATCAGGGAGGAGAATGGGGAAGTCTGTGTTAGAAAGGAACAGGAAAATACTGAGGAGGAGAAAGGTTAGCAGAGAAATTTGACTATTGGTTCGCCGAACAAACAGATGACATTTAAAACAAGCGTCTGTAGTAAAATGTCTTGGTGGGATGTTGACTATAATAGCATGAATATATAGAATGATGAACCACCAGAAAACACATGGGCTTTCGTCCTCCTGGCAGTTCCCTAGTTGTGTAAACACACAAAAAAGAAAAAGGCCGGCGGTCAGGCCGCTTCCCCACTCCAGGGAGGTCGAAGGCGATGGTCAGGCGAAGGAAGGAAACGAGGGCCAGGCTGGTTGGTCTTAGCAGCGATTTATTACATGGAAGAGATGTATGTCACGGAGGCCTCAGGAATCCTCAAGCATGTGCACACTTGTTCTCTCCGCTTCTTTCCTCAGCCCCATCTTCCCAGGTTCTCTGGTGCACGTGTTCCCCCCCCCCCCCCCGCAGAGAGCCCTGAAATCTCCCTTATATAGATCATAGTACCTCTAAAGGGTGCAATATAATGATGTCATCAAAAGGAGTTACAGAAAGAACACTGAGGCAAAACATACATTGTTTCTTTACATCTGCTGGCCAGTAATCCTGGCCTCACCTTTTTATAAGCTATAAGCACTTAGATTAGCACAACAAAGACCAGTCTGCTAGAGTTTGGAATCTACATCTCCAAAATCAACCAGCCTGGAGCCAGGCATCTACATCCCAAAGACCAGGCCTGGCTTAGCACCTGGGATCTGTATACCTAAGGCCAGCTAGGTTCCTGTGAGATAAGAGAAACTACCTCAATATACTGAAATCATTCACTGAAGGCAGTTTGAAGGGGAGAAAGCAGTCTCATCCAAGCTAGTCAGGACACACAGGAAAATTGCTTCTAGGACGTGTTTCTCCTCTCCTTGTCCAACCAACATATAAGCATACATAATATTAATCATTTTGTATGGACACAGTAAGAAATACTTTGAGCTTATAGAATTGCTCTCCTAGGGCCATCTCGATCTCAGACTGCAGTGCTCAGGCCAGATATCTTTCCTATTCCTAGCAGCAGGGCCCTAGTCTCGTCATTACTTTTGGATCATGACATCATTTGCCTATGATCAACCTCTTAACTTATAGTTAAGAATCGTGGCACCTTGGCCTGGCCCATCGTGATGCCAGGGTAGCACATAACTTACCGACTTGCCCTGGTTCCATCCAGTCCCACGTCGGGACCCTGCCCTTGGGGTGCTAGGAAGTGAGGGCAACTGAGGCTTAAGTTGAGAAGGCAGATGCCCAGGAGTGAATAATATTCAAAGCCAATCAATTCCTAAGTTCAGAGCATATTAATTAATTGTCTTCCTGAATCTATACAAAAGGACATTGCATTAAAGTAAACTGCTCAAAAGACATAAGGAGAGGAGAAAGGAAATATTAACTTACAGTACAGCTTCAGTGTCTAAGCAGGATGAGACCTTACAAATTGGTTGGGGAAGAGAGCATAGAAGAGGTTACAGACAGACAAAGTAATGGGAGTGACTCAGGAGCACTGTGATGGGTGCAACCTGATAAACCTAAGCTCCGTGTACTCCAACAGGCTTTCGTCTTCCTGGCAATTCCCTAGTGATGCCCCGATATGAAGCACCATTCTGCTTTTCCTCCCTACAGAACATACTATGGCTCCTTTATGAGAGGGGGCCCTTGACAGAAGGCATATTTCGTCAATCCGCAAGTGTGAAGGCATGCAGAGAATTAAAAGAAAAATTAAATGCCGGCACTGATGTACAGATTTATTGCGAGCCACTTTTTGTAGTGGCCTCCGTTTTCCAGGTACGAAAGGTTCTCCCTTAATCCACTCTGTCCTGTGTTGCTCAGGAGAAATACAATGGGATTCCCTCGCGTAACATGCTCAGAATAAACTGTAAGCCTGAATGGTTCTTAGATAAACATCAGGAGCTAGAGAGATAATACAACTGTTAGGGCACTTGTCGTACACACAGCGTAGCAGGATTCAATCCCAAGCACGTTTAGCTGGTCCCCCAAGTCCTGTCAAGTGTAAGCCCTGGGCAAGGCTGCATGTGGCCCAAAACCAAAAAGAAAAAAGAAAGAAAGAAATCATACTTTATCAGGTCAGCATTGAGTTTTTTTTAAAGCCACCAGGAAGTCTAAGAGCGAACACAGCAGGGAAAGCATTTGCCTTGCACACAGCCCAAAAGCCTATAACAGAAGTATTCATAGCATGATTCTCAAAACAAACATCCTAATACAATAACTTTCATACAGTCTTCCTACCTTCTTAACACTGGCAAGATTTTCTAAAGGAAGCTCACTAAACTTGAAAACTAAAGTTTGCCACAAGAAGCATTTGCCTAAGGAAGAGATATTGCTTGGGTGAGTGGGGTGGGCTGGGGTTGGGGAGCCACTGAAAACTCCACTCTTTTGAGCCTTTACTGTTCTTGCTGCGCCCCACTAATGCCATCCCATGCAGGACAATCCTGTGGTGCCAGTGATTGAAACTGAGGCTCCTGCATACACAGCATCCTCTCTAGCCTGCTAACATCCCTTCTAATAGAGGCAAAGGTTGAGAAGGAAGAACCACAGAATCTGGACTGCCTTTCTCAAAGAACTCCCAACGTCGGCCTTGTTGGCGTTCCTCGCACTTAGACTTAGGGTACCAGAGTTTGATCCACAGTTGAGCTAGAGATAAAAAATGCAGAGTCAGAGCCATCTTTTAGCAGTTTTGAACTTTTAGGTTTGAACTCAGCAGGAGCTTCTGTAGACCTGTTTTACCTTCCCACCTCCCAGCAGGGTTGGAATGCACCAGAGCCAGGAGAGAGAAAGGTCCTGGAACAAACATCCAACTCAGGAAGTATGGTGAAATGGCACACTCTGCCCACCCCTAGCGAGTGCAATTTAGGAATAGGAAGTGAGCCGGCTCTGCTCCTTGACAACTCTGAAGTAGAGGTTTGCAATGAAGCACCTCTCAAAAGAACTGAAGATTGGTATTAGGTTCTCTCATCTGGTTTGGCCAGAGTATATGATGACTTGTCAATCCTAAATATAATCCAAGGTATACATGCTGTGCTTACCCAGCTGTGATACTGTAAGGTTTTTTTTCTGTTTTGAGATGTCAGATTTTCTCTCATCTTTAAGGAATTTAAACCACATGTCTTGAAAATTAATTTTACTGTTCTTCACCAGGTTTAGAATGTGAATTCTTAAATTTTGTACAAAATCCTAAGGTTATACACAACAAAACTTAAGAAGAGTTTAACTGCAAGTGATTTGTGCAAAAATAAAATAAAAAACTATCAGTATAGTAGAAAGTCTGTTCAA